>NC_091469.1:141346633-141646633 GCF_036971445.1 Narcine bancroftii | reverse complement strand
TTCCCATACCAGAGCATGATGCAGCTGGTCAGCACACTTTCCACCACATCTCTGTAGAAATTTGCCAGGGTTTCTGGCATCATATCAAATCCTCCACAAACTCCTGAGGAAGTAAAGGTGCTGATGTGCTTTCTTCATGATGCCATTGGTATGTTGGGTTCAGGAAAAATCTGGTCCCCACTGATCATTAGATTGTATCCTCTGGATTTCCTTTCCTGAAGTCAACAATCATCTTTTTAGTTTTGGTGACATTGAGTGCAAGGTTGTTATTGGTGCATCATTCTGCCAAGTTTTCAATCTCCATCCTGTATGCTGATTTATCACTTTCCTTTATACAACTCAGTACTGTGGTATTTTCAGCAAATTTGTAGATGGTGTTATGGTCGTACCAAGCCACTCAGTCATAGGTGTAAAGTGAGGAGAGCAGGGGGCTAAGAACATGCTCTGTGGTGCTCCAGTACTGATGGAGATTGTGCTGTGGTGCTCCAGTACTGATGGAGATTGTGGAGAAGTTCTTAACAATCTTCACTGATTGTGGTCTGGAGGTGAGGAAATCCAGGATTCAATTAAACAGTGGGCTGTTAACTCCCAGGTCTTAGACTTTGCTGATCAGTTTTGAAGGGATGATGGTGTTAAATGCAGAACTGCAGTCAACCTGATGTATGCATCTTTGCTGTCCAGTTGATCCAGGGCTTTGTGTAGAGCCAGTGAGATGGCATCCGCCGTAAACCTGTTACAACGATAGTCGAAATGGAATGTATCCATGTCACCGCTCAGACGGGAGATGATAGGCTTCATCACCAGCCTTTCAAAACACTTAATCACTGCTGATGTGTGTGCTACTGGCCGATAGTCATTAAGGCACTCTTCTTGGGCACCAGTATGATTGACGAAGGTGGGTACCACGCCGTGCTGGAGTGAGCTATTGAATATAGCTAAGTATAGCATGAATACCTTGCTAAGTTGGTCAGCAGATATAATACTCGGCCAGGTACTCCATCTGGGCCAGATGCTTTCCTAGAATTCACTTTCTTAAAGACAGCATGCATGTCACCCTCAGATACGGACAGGATGGGATCATCAGGGGACATGGGAGTGCAGAGGAGTGGTTATTGTCATCAAATTGGGCATAGAAGGCATTGAGTTCCTCTGGGAGAGAAGCTTTGCCATCTGCTATTTGTAACAGGTTATGGAATTTAGGCCCTGCCACAGCTGTCTGGTGTCCCTTGTTGCTTCCATTTTCATCCACGAGGAGGGGGGAGGGAGGAGAGGAAGGAGCCAGTGGCAGCAGTGGCAGATTAATAATCACCCGGGCTTTAGTAAGGGCCCCATGACCTACCGTTTCCCCCCATCTCCCCGTGATGCCCTCCCCTCACATATTCTAAATTTATCCACTGATTATGTACTTGGGGTGAGCGTGCACCCTGTGCTACGTGATGGCAGGATAGAATTTATGGGCCAGGTGGCAATAGCCCAGTGGAGAAGGGTGCACAAGGAGGGGAGGGGTTGGGCTGGTTGTGGGTCCCTTGGTGCCAGTCACTGATGGGAACATCATTGCCGGGCTCTGACACAGGGCCGCTTTTGGTGCAGTTTGTACCTGTTCAGGTCTCTGCTGTGCAACACCCCCCCTTGCTTGTACCAGCCACAGCCAAGCCAGCCACCTGAGTAATTCAGCTCTCACCGCACACCATGTAAATTGCACAACCGTCACTGACTCCCCAATGTCTACATCACGGGGGATGAACACTGAATAGAAACTGAGACGTCTTGGTCTTCTGCATAAGGGTCAAAAGTTATGAATCTCGCAGTGTGTAACTCACTAGTAACTTGCCGCCGCTCAAGAAGATCGACAACATACATGACAAATCAGCCCGGTTGGTAGGCATTCAAACTACAACCATTCACCAACATCTCACCACTAATGCACGACGATAGTAGTTTGTAAATATGTATTATCTGCAGGCTGCAGCCACCACTCAGAAATACTCCTTGGGCAAGATCTTTTAACCCATGACATCATTACACGAAGGTGGAAGGACAAGAGCAGCAAAAGCACGGGGACACCAGCATGTGGATGTTACACAAGCCACGCACAATTTGACTTAAAATACCCACGCCTTTTTCCATAATTGTAGAGCCGTCTTTTGTTTTTTTTACATCCTGTTGTTACCTCACTTTTCAACAGGATGTGTAAAAAATAAACAAAAGACGGCTCTACAATTATGGAAAAAGGAAATATAATGCAAAGATGGTCAGAATACATCAAAGATCTATACGATGACAAAGACCGAGAGGACAATTTTGGCATTGGCAACCACGACAAGGGTCCAGCAATAATGAAAGAAGTGGAACATGCTAGGAAGAAAATGCACAAGGGGAAATCATCAATGCCCAGATAACATTCCGGTTGAGCTGTATGAAGCATTAGAAGATTTTGGAGTAGAGAAATTAGCAATCATATTGGACAGAGAATATATAACAATGGCAACGTACCAGAAGATCTTTTTAAAGACAGTGTTCATTGGACTGCCAAGGAAACCAGGTGCAACAGAATGTGGACGACACAGAACAATTAGTTTAATGAGTTACCTCACAAGACTCGACTGGGAATCATTGGGCTCAGAATAAGAAACAAAATTAAACTCGAGATCAATCGAAGGCAAAGGAACATCAAATGCCACTTATATCCTCACCAATATTACCAAAAGGTAAATATAAATACAAGACCTATAATTTTGTTCCATTGACTAGACAAAAGCCTTTGACCCAGCGAAGCACCAAGTCATAATGAAAATGCTTAACGATAGGGTTGTGTTCTATCGACAGACCCGTTCTCCCTGAACAGTGAGAACCATACAAGACCTACCTGGAATAGGTATAGGAGGACACAATATCAACAACCTCTTCTATACAGATGATACAGAACTGATAGCAATCAGTGAAGTAAATTTACAGAAATTAGTATCTACCATCAACACAGAGAGCGAAAGACTTGGCCTAACTTTAAAAAAAGAATGAAAACAAAATATACATTACTTAAAAGAATCAGAAAACAGCGATTAAAATTCTTTGGACACATCATGCAAAGAGATACGTTAGAACATTGTGAAAAGCTAGAAGGAAAAAGAAGCAGAGCCAGACAGAATGAAAATGATAGCTGGATGAACATTGGGGTGAGAAATAAGGGAGGTAACAACTACAATTCAGAGGGTCAGAGACCGTGATGGATGGAGAGACATGATCGCCCATGCCAAACGGCAAGGTACCTGAATGAACGAACCATTCAGCGACCATTGCAATTTTCAAACACTGGGTACAATAAAGTTTCCAGAAACTATTCTGTTGTTCGTAATTTTAACAGCATGAATAAAATAATTAAAGTGATCACTTACTCTGCTCCTGTGGCAGAGAGTCCAGGTTTAATTGAATCAGTTGTTCCCGACTTTTCCGTGAGCAACGCTGGCACTGCATGAGCTGAGCTCTGCTGCAAGAGCCTCAGACTCACGCACACTTTTTTTTTGCAAATGCGTGAGCATTGATCGACAAGTAGCAGTGAGAGCGGCGGAGCGCAAGACCCCGCTGCTGTCATCATCGACATGGACCATGGTAAATGATCTCACAGAGGATTGCATAATAATTAACTTCTGCCTGCTGGTTAGCAAATTAGCATCACTGAGTGGCGGGAAGGAGCACAGGCTAACATGTCACAGGTGGATACAGGTAGGACAGAAGGAAAACAAAAGTTAGAGGGAGAAAGAGTAGCTCTCTGATAGGATGCTGTAATTGCAGTCAAAACACAGAAATGCTGAAGAACTCAGTCAGTCTCGCAGAGTTCATAGGAGGTAAAGATTACCAACATGGATGTTCTGAGGCAGGCTGAGTTCATCCAGCGTTTCAGTGATTTCTGACAGGAGAGGGAAGGGATGGGGAGGTGGAGGTACCCTCTTCCCCAATAATGTCTCAGCCTTTTCTCTGATACTCTCCCACCTGAATCCACCTCTTACCCGTTAGCTTGTACTCCTCCCCTGACACTTCCTCTCTCTTCTTCTCCCTCACTTCCCCACCCTTTTAATTCAGCACCTTGACAAAGGGTTGAAACATCAGCTAGCCTTTATACATGCTGTATGACCTACCGAGCTTCCCCAGCACATTTGTGTTTTGCACTCGACCCCGGCATCTGCAGACTTTCGTGTTTCACTGTGACTTTCAATGACTGCTTGTGCTTTTCAAAGATTATTTTTGAAACGTGCCGGAGTGTAGGTTAATTGGGTGTAATTGGGCAGCAAGGGCTTGTGGGTCGAAATGGCCTGTTACCGTGCTGTATGTCTAAGTTTAAAAAAAAAAATTAAACTTTATACATAGAACTCGGTGATATTCATGAATTTTGGAATTCCTCCTTAATGCTTAAGCCAACAGTTAGCCTGAATATCAATTGGGTGTTTTGGAAGAAGCACATGAAATATATTTCGATGTGCTAATATGGATCAACAACTCAGCACTTTGTGGCTGCTTAGTGTGTCCACTGGCAGCACATCGGACCTTAATCCACAGTTATGACAAAATTAGAAACTTTATTACAATAGCCTCTGGAACTGTGGACAAGCGGGCTATGTTACAGTATCTATATTTGCCCTATTTCTATTTTCAGTTGTCCTTTGGCAATTTTTTCCAGAAAATGCAATATTACTGGGTGTCAGGTTTTAAATGCAACTGACCTTATCCAATAAAATTGTTTCCCACTATCCCCATCAGATTGGCAGCAGCTGAAGGAAACACAATCCGATCACACCAACGATTAGCTTGTTGGCAAACAGATAATAAAGTCATACAACTTCACAAAATGAGTCGAATATCTATACTAGGTAAACAGCATCACTTACAGAAGCTTGTGTGTAATGGGTACATCCTCATATTTAAGGCACGGGACATCTTTGCTCATTGAAAATAAGCTATGGAAAATAGAGAAGAGGTTGGCATCACTCACCAATTCCTTAAATTGCACCCAATGTTACAAACACAGCTTATTCCCCTCTGCTATCAGATATTTATAAATCTTGTACAGTATTTACAGATATGGGCGAATATATAGATGGGCAGCACGGTTAGTGTAGTGGTTAGTGCAAAGCTATTGCAGCACCAGGAACTGGGACCGGGGTTCAAATTCCACGCTGTCTATAAGTAATTTGTATGTTCTCCCCATGTCTGCATGGGTTTTCCCCGTGGCTCCAGTTTCCCCCAACCTTCAAAAGGTACCAGGAGTTGAAGGTTGATTGAGTCTAATTGGGACAAAAGGGATTGTTACAGGCTCGATGACTACATTAAAAAAAAGCATTGTAATATATAGTCATCTGCACAATACCACTGCCGCAAAACAAATTTCACAGTAAAAAACATAATTACAAATTGTTATTTTTTTTTATACTTACCGGTATATGGGTATACAATGACTTGCCCTTGTCAAACCCTCGCCTCCTCCACTTTATAGTAACCACCTTTCCTCTCTACTTTCAGGCCTGATGCAGGACCTTGATCTGAAACTTCAAAATTTCCTTCCCTCCCTGAGATGCTGCTGAGTGCCTCCAGCGATTTTTACTTTGCTCCAGGGTAATTTCTCCTTTTAATAATAACAGCACCAGGGAAAATATTCATTTTGCTTTTGAGGTATGTTGTCCAACCAACCCTTGGAACCATCGAATACTTCAGCACAGAAACAGGGCCTTTCAGCCCTCTTACTCTGCGTCGAACTATTATTATTTGACGGAAACTGTGATAGCGGGACTTGGAATAATAAGAGGAGGGCTTAAAAAGTACCAGGAGAGGTGGGCACCTTGTTTGAATGGACTAATTGGCAAATTAGCTGAAGCCAATAAAGGGAAGTGAACCTCAAGCAGAATGGCCATTGTCAGAGAGACTCCTTGTGTAAACAAGGAGTCGAGGCTTTGACTCAAGAGGTTTTGATGAGAAGAGGATGAGGCCAAAGATGCAGGTAAGAAGGGCAATGTTTCCCTTTTCGTTATTGCTGATTTGGTCGTAATAGCCTGTTGTACAGTGAGGGAGTGATGGTAGAAATGGCAGTGAAATGCTCCTCCTACAAGATGAGGGAATTCATGGAATCTGATGGTTTCCCTGATCACTACCTCACTGCAACACCTTCAACATCTCACTGCTGCAGTCCACCATCATCCTGGTACCCGGAGGAGTCACGCGATGGAGTAGTAGCCGGACGGTGAACTCCAGCCCTCTCCAGAAAAGTCGGGAAAAACAAGAGAAAACACAAAGGCACAGAAATAAAAGTTACAGAAAAGTGAGTATAAAGGTGGAAAGAAGATGGCGACAAAAAAAGAAAAGTCGAAAGCAACGGTAAGAAGAGAGGAAGAGAAGACAACGGAGGAAAAAGGTGAAGGCCTTACCTGTCCGAAGAGGCCCGCTGCGGAGAGAGAAACCCGCTCCCTCAGGTCGGTAAATAATGGACTACAAAAATGGCTCGCAGAGCCGAGCAAAAGTGCGCAACCGCGCATGCGCGACTCCTCGCGCATGCGCGATGCGAATGAAAAAAAACACACCGACGGGAGGGGGGACCAGCTGGGGAGTCGATCTCCACAGCCGGCAACGACAGCTGCAGAACACCTGCAGCAAGAAGAGACCACAGAAGACAATAGAAACAAGATAGAAGAGGAGGAAAGGGCAACAAAGAAACAACAGATGGTCAACCCAGAGGAAGAAGAAGAGGAAGAGTATGGTGAAATAGAAGAAGAAAAGATAGGCAAGGTAAAGGATATACTTGCTCTTATTAAAGGATACATGGAGTCATTTAAAGAATGGCAAACACAGGAATTTAAGGATTTAAGAAAAAGAATAAACAACACAGAGGAGAAAATAATTAAAATGGAGATGACCTTAACAGAAATGGGAAAAAAAATGGACAAGATGGAAGAGCGGGCAGTAGCAGCAGAAATGGAGGTAGAAGACTTAAAAAAGAAATTGGAGAAATCTAATAAAAAAACTAAAGAGACACAAGAACTACTAGCTCAAAAAATAGATACAATGGAAAACCATAACAGAAGAAATAACATAAAGATAGTGGGCCTTAAGGAAGATGAAGAAGGCAAGAATATGAGGGAGTTTATAAAAGAGTGGATCCCTAAGACCCTAGGATGTCCAGAACTACAGCATGAAATGGAAATAGAAAGGGCACATAGAGTATTGGCCTCTAAACCACAACCACAACAAAAACCAAGATCTATTGTAGTAAAATTCCTAAGATATACTACAAGAGAAAAGGTACTGGAGAAGACAATGGAAAAAGTAAGAGAGGGCAACAAACCACTGGAGTATAAAGGGCAAAAAATCTTCATTTATCCAGATATAAGTTTTGAACTCCTAAAGAAGAGAAAAGAGTTCAATACAGCAAAGGCGATTTTATGGAAGAAAGGGTATAAATTTATACTAAAGCATCCAGCGGTATTGAAAATATTTATTCCAGGACAACAAAACAGACTATTCTCGGATCCAGAAGAAGCACGAAAATTTGCAGAACAATTACAAAAATAGACTGAGGGAGGAAGACGGGTAATGAGAGTTAAAATGATCACGACTGATATGTATGTGGGTAAAGACAAAAATAGACTGAGGGATGAAGACGGGTAATGAGAGTAAAAATGATCACGATTGATATGTATGCAGGTAAAGAGGTATAAGAGTGAATAGAGACAATGAGCATACATGAATGTATCTGTACTTAGAGGAAAATATAGATAGTATAGACAAGAATTAATAAGGGAAGGTAATGGAATAGAGAGAATAAGGAGGGAATTAAAAGAGGGACCTTTGTGACATATGAAAAGTGAAATCTTTTCTGGGGGAGGCGGGGTGGGGGGAAATAGCGGTCACTGCAAAATCAGTTGACGCTTGCGAGTGGATTCGCAAATCCAAATGGAGAGGGGAGACGTGGTTGTCCGACAAGGGATAAAGGACAACTCAGGAGGTGAAGGGGAGATTGGGGATAAATAAGATAGAAATAGGAGAATAAGGAAAATGTTAGATGTTGTAGGAATGTTGTCTTATAAAGAGTTGAAAATAAGAAAACAGAAATGGAAAAGGAGGAAAGGTAATGATGGAAAAACGGAAAGAGAAGATAAACAAAATATAAAAGGGCTACGCTGAACTATATGTCTTTAAATATTAATGGAACACATAACCAAATTAAAAGGAAGAAACTACCAAATTTAAATGAATAAATGTATTCCATTAGAAAAAATAACATATTGGTTAAGAAATAATATTGAAATATTCGAACAAGTATAGGAGCCTTACATTAAATACAATAGCGAAAACCTACCGGGGACAAACATTACCTAAGTTGATGGAAGGAGAAGGAAAGAAAAGAATGGACTCAGTAGAATTTCTGGTGTAATTTTGTTGAATGACAACATTGTCTGACTGGCTTAATGCAACCTAGATTGTATACCTAAAATGGATGAGAGGGGGGGGTGGGGGGATGGTTTGGGAGGAAAGGGGGGGGGGGGGGAGAAAAAGTCACTGTATATGTGTGAAAAGAAATAGTGTATATCATGGCTAATGTGATTTATGGTGTGAAAAATAAAAAAAATTTAAAAAAAAAAAAAAAAAAATCCTGGTACCCAAGAAGGTGACAATAACATGCCTCAATGACTACAGTGCCCTGTGGCACTGGCCTCCACCATTATGAAAAGCTTTGAGTGTTTGGTGATGGAACACATCATGGCACACCTCCCAGAGATCCTGGACCCATTTCTATTAGCTTATAGAAGAAACCATTCCACAGACAATGCTATAGCATTATCAATTCACTCTGCCCTGGCATATCTGGAAAATGACACCTTTCTATGCCAGCTTGGCACTTAATACATTCATTCCCCAGAGGCTGGTGGAGAAGCTGGCCTCACTGAGACTCAATATTCTTTTCTGTAAATGGATCCTGGACTTCCTAACGGAAAGATCACAGTCTGTCCAGGTCATAGGAGAGCGTCGAGCACTGTCACACCTCAGGGCTGTGGGCTCAGCCCGCTCCTGTTCACACTACTGACCCATGAATGCATTGCCAGATCCAGCTCCAAAGGTGTCATTAAGTTTGCAGATGACACAACAGTTGTTGACCTCATTAGCAACAATAGTGAGTAACACTACTGAGAAGAGGTGGAAAATTTCATGAAATGGTACAAACGTAACAACCTAAGTTTCAATGTGGACAAGACAAAGGAGATGATTGTGGACTTCAGGAGGATCAGGAATGACCACCCTCTACTGCACATCAACAACTCTGCTGGTGAGATAGTGGAGAGCACCAAGTTCCTTGGTGACCTATTGTGGACACTCAATGTCTACTTACTTGTAGAGAAGGCACAACAGTGAGTGCACTTCCTGAGAAGAATGGAGCAGGCAAGGCCACCAGCCATCATTGAGAGTGTCCTGGCTGGATGCATTACAGTGTGGTATGGTTGCTGCGAAGAAATGGTCAATCCACAGGACCATAAGAATGGAAGAGAGGATCACGGGAGTCTCCCTCCTTCATCTATTGACATGATCCAATGGTATTGTTGTCTGAAGAAGGCGCGCAAAATTATTGAGGACCCTTTCCTCCCTGCACAGAACATCTTTCAGCTGCTCCTGTTGGGAAAGAGATACAGGGATATCAGAGCTGGCACCACCAGACTGAGGAACAGCTTCTTCCCACGGGCAGTGAGAATACTGAACAGCCAAAAGAACAGCTCACACTGACCATCCGAGACTCTCATAGGTACAAAACTATATTTATTTATGTATTTGTACAGATAAAATACTTATCCTGCATATGCATTGTTTGTCTGTATGAGTGTTATGTCTGGTTGTGTGTCTGCATGTTTTGCACCGAGGACAAGAGAACCCTGTTTCATCAAGTTGTACAGGTTTTACCTCCCTTAACCGGCACTCTGTGGTTTGGCATCTCTCATGGTCTGGCATGTTTGAACCTGCTGCCTTTAGTACAAACTCCTTTACAAACAGCACAGGACTGGATCCCCAGTCCCGATCGCTGGCGCTGTAAAGTTATTGCATTCATCGTGCTGCCCTACAGAATTATTTCCTGTTTTAAGTTTATTCTACCTTTGATATGTTTATGTAGGGGGTTCCCTTTGGGGTCAATTTCTGTTTTCTGGCATTTTCTGTGTGTGGTGAGCTATTGAACAGAAGCAAACATACAAAGCGTAAAGTCTGTTCTCCAGGCTTTATTCTACATAAACCTTCACAGAGCTAGTTGTGAGAATGCTGTGGCAAGCTCTGAGACTGGCTTTGAAGGGCCAGATCCCGCTTATATCACAGAGGATGATTGACAGCCAACCAGTTGGGGTTTTGTCCATTCAGTTCGGCTGATTGACAGCCAGCCAGGTGCTGACCTGTCCTCCTGTGTTCTTCTGCAGGTACAGAGGTTGCCCCCTGCAGTAGGCTGGTGGTGTACCATCACATTGTGGTCTGCCAATGTCCAGGTCTCAACATCGCTGGATTAAAGAGGTACAATGATACACGATAATAAAATTGACTCGACTTGACGACACCTCAAACTCTTGCAAGACTGTATTAAGGAATGGAGTTCCAATGGAGTTGGATGAACTGAGTATCCTCCGGAGGCTGGGTAAGACCTTTGAGCAGGAGGTTGCAGGATTCAGTTAGCAGATGTGTGAACATCGAGAGAGGTGAGGGGAGAAAGAAGTCAGTGCAGGGTCACCCTCACCAACAAGTATACCCCTTTGGATACTGCTGAGGTGGATGACCTATCTAGGCAAGGCAGTAGCCAGACCAATAGCACTGTGGTCAGCTCTGAACCTCAGAGGAGTCATTTGGGATTCAATAGTTAGGAGAACAGACAGAAGAGACTTCAGAAGAGTGTGTTTCCCCCATGGGTGCTCAAGTCTAGGATATCTCTGAGCAGATGAAGAATATTCCTACAGCAGAGGTTGAACAGCCAGAGGTTGTGGTATATATTGGTACCAATGACATAGGGAGGAATGGTGTAGAGGTCCTCCAAAGTAAGTTTAGGAAGTTAGGAAAGAGACTGAACAGTAGAACCTCCAAGGTGGTCATCTCTCTTTTACTCCACGGTGCCACAAGCTAGTGAAGGTCAGAACAGGAAGGTAGCACAGAAATATGACTGAAGAAATGGTTCAGGGGGCAGGGTTTCAAGTTCTTGGATCATTGGAACCTTTTCTAGGGAAGGGGTGACCTGTACAAGTGGGACGGGTTGCACCTGAACTGGAGGGGAACCATTATCCTGGCAGGGAGGTTTATGTGCCATTGTGGAGGGGGAGTTAAAACTGGACTCTTAGGGGGTTGGGAACCAAAGTGAAGAGGCAGTTGGTGCACAAGTCGTGACAGCTGGTAGGGAGTTTGTGTGGAAAGACAGGCAGATAGGGCAAAATTTAAGCCATTGAGATTGGTTGTAATGTTACAGGGACATAGAGACAAAAAAATTAACAAATATAGGGCTAAAGATTTTATATTTAAATGCATGCAGAATAAAACATGAAGTGAATGATCTTGTAGTACAGCTACATATTTGCAGGGATGATGTTGTGCAATCATGTCTTTGTAGGATGGATGTCATTGGGAGCTGAATGTCCAAGGATACACTGTATCAAAAGGATTGTCAGGAAAGCAGGTGTGGCTTTGTTGATAAGCTTTAGCATTAAATCATTAAAAAGAGGTGACATCGGGTCAGATGATATAGAAATATTGTGGGTTTAGGTAAGAAATGGCCAGGGTAAAAGGACACTGTTGGCAGTTAGATACAGACTTCCAAGCAGCCAGGGTGTAGACAAAAAAAATTGCACAGCAAATAGAAAAGGCGAGTCAGAAGGGCAATGTTATGATCGTATGGAGGATTTTAACATGCAAATAGATTGTGAAAGTCCAGGTTGGGACTGGATCTCAAGAGAGAATTTCTGGAGAGCCTACGAGATGGCTTTTTAGAGCAGCTTGTTGATCCACCCATGAGGGATTCAAGTGTTGTGTAATGCACCAGAGGTGATCAGAAAGTTTAGATTAAAGGAACCATTAGGGGGCAGTGATCGCAATATGATTGTGTTTAATTTGAGATTTAGCAAGGAGATACTAAAGTCAGATGTGTCGATATTTCAGTGGAGTAAAGGGAATTACAGTTGCATGAATGAGGAACTGGCCAAAGTAGATGGGAAGGGGGGACAAATAGAGAGGGTGCAGAAATGCATTGGATGGAGTTTCTTCGAGAAATGGGGAAGATGGAAGATAAATAAATAAATACCAAAAAAAAGGGGAAATATTCAAATGTAAACATGTCACAACAGTGGCTGACGAGAGAAGTCAAAGCCAACGTATAAACAAAAGAGAAGGCACTCAAAGAAGCAAAAATTCAGGTTAAGATAGAGGATTGGAAAATTGTTAAAGAATAGCAGAAGGCAACAAAAAACACAAAGATGGAATAGGCAAAGAAAATAATACCAAAGAGGGCATAAAATGCTTCTTCAAGTTTCTAAAGAGTAAAAGAAAGGAGAGATTAGATATGGGATCAATAGGAAATGATGACGGAGAAATTATAATGGGAGACAAGGAGATGGCATAGGAGTTAAATGAGTGTTTTACATCAGTCTTCACTGTGGAAGACATTAGAGTGTAGTTACTATTTCAATGGAAAAGATACAGAAAGCTGAATGGACTAAGAGTAAATCAGTACCCTGGACCACATCGATTGGGTTCTGAAAGAAATAGTGGTAGGGATTGTGGATGCATTGGTTACGATCTTTCAGGAATTGATAGATTCTGGCAAGGTTCCGGAGGAATGGAAAATTGAAAAGGTCTCCCACTATTTAAAAAGGGAGGGAGGCAGCAGAAAGGAAATGATAGATCGATTAGCCTGCTCAATGGTAGGAAAGATGTTGGAGTTGATTGTTACGGAGTACTTGGAGGCACATGATAACATAACCAAAGCTGGCATGGTTTCTTTAAAGGAACACTTTGCTTGACAAACTGATTAGAATTCTTTGAAGAAGTGATAAGCAGGCGATATAAAAGGAGGTGCATTGAACGTTGTGTATTTGGATTTTCAGAAGGATTTTAGAAAAGGTGCTGCACATGAGAGGCTGCTTTAACCAAGAGCCCATGTTATAACAGGAAACTTTAAAAAAAAACATTTTATTTGAAAATATTTTTTTTTGACATTTTTAACCCTTCTCCAGATATTAAACAAACCATAAAAGGCAAAAGGAAAAAAAAACTAAAATCTAAAAATTAAAGCACGTTGTCTGTAACAAAAACCTTAATTTAGTCCCTTCTTTATTTATCTGTCAGGACAGTTTGTATCTTAACTTATTTCTTAAGTTGAGGTGGGGTTATAGATCATATCTGTGCATGTCTCAGGTACGACTGCCACACTTCAATGAAAATGTAATACTTCTTTCTCAAGTTATAAGTAATCTTCTCCAGGGGAATGCATTTCCATATTCCATCGTGTATGACTCAGTTGAGAGTTGAACTTCTACGCGACCGCTATACACTTCCTGGCTACCGACAAATTGAATTTGGTGTTTCGATAATCTAAACTGTACTTCACTAATATCTCCCAGAAGGAACAAATCTGGGTCTTGTGGAAACTTGACTTTTGTAATTTTTTTAAAAGATGTCTACCCAGAAGGATCTCACCTTTGTACATAGCCAGGTGAAATGGATAATGGTTCCAACCTCTACACTGCTTCTGAAACATATATCTGAAATTTCTGACTTTGATTTATGTAATTTTTATGGTGTGAAGTACAATTGATGCAGGGGATTGTACTGCACTAGCGTGTATCTAGCATTGATAATCCCTGTCATGCTGTTTAGACTCTAGTCTTCCCACCAATTTTCATTCATTGTTGTACCCAAGTCTGATTCCCATCTCTCCCTCGACCAGGGCAATCCTGGTTTCAGATCATCACTTTGGAGTATGAAATTCATTCTAGAAATAAATTTCTCCCCTGTTGAATTAGTATCTCCATGGTGCTATGCTCTGGCAGAGTCATTGTTTGAACAGGAAACATATTAACGTGGGTAGAGATTAGCTGATTGACAAGAAGCAGAGAGTAGTAATGCAGGGATCATATTCTGCTTGGCTGCCAATTGCTCGTGGTGTTCCACAGGGGTTGGTGTCAGCCACTTTTTAAAATTATGTATATCAATGATTTAGATGAAAGAATGAATGGCTTTGTGGCATATTTCTAGATGATACGAAGGTAGGTGGAGGAGCAAATAGTGTTGAGGAATCGGAGATTGCAGAAGGACTTGGGCAGGTTAGGAGAATGTGCAGAAAAGTTACAGATAAAATACAATGTCAGAAAGTGTACAGTCATGCACTTTGGTAGAAAATATAAATGGGAAACTATTTTCTAACTGGAGAGAAAATAGAAATTTCCCAGTTGCAAAATGACCTGGGAGCCCTCATGCAGGACAGCCTGAAGATAAACATGCAGGTTGAGTCGCTAGTGAAGAAGGCAAATGCAATGCTGGCATTCATTTCAACAGGAATAGAATACAAGAGCAGGGATGTGTTGATGAGGCTCTTAAGGCACTGGTGAGAACTCACTTCAGATATTATGAGCAGTTTTGGAAGAAGGATGTCCTAACATCAGAAATGGTTCAGAAGAGGCTCACAAGGATGATACCAAGAATGAAAGGGTTGTCATCTGAGAAAAGTTTGACAGATCTTGGGGTGCACTCATTGGAATTTAGGAGAATGACAGGGGATCTCGTTGAAATATTTTGAATGTTGAAAAATATGGACAAAGTGGATGTAGAAAGGTTATTTCTTGTGGTGGGAGAGTCGAGGGCAATGGTTTTCAAATGTTTTCTTTCCACTCACATACCATCTATGCCTGTGATTAGTGGTATTAGTGGTATGTGAATGGGGAGATAAGTTTGAGTACCACTGCTCTATACCCAATTGTTACTGAAATATTTTGCTTGAGAAAAATTGTTATTAGCCCATTTCCTTTGGAGTTATGAAACCATGCACATAACGAGTCAATTAGATACGATTAAAACAGTGGTTTCAACCTTTTTTCATTCCACTCATATACCACCTTAAGCCCTTAAGCAACCCCTTACTAATCAACTGCGTGGAAAGATAAAAGGTTGAAAGCCACCAGTCTAGGACAAAAAGGCACAACTTTAAGATGAAGGGTGTCCACTTAAAACAGAGATACAGAGGAATATGTTGAATTTGTTGCTACAGGCAGTTGTGGAAGCGAAGCCATTGAACTTATTTAAGGGACAGATTGTTAGGTTCTTGTTTAGCCAGGACATCAAGGGTTATGGAGAGAAGGCCGGACAGTAGGCCTGTGAGAAAATGGACCTGCTCATGATTGAATGGTGGGGCAGAAACCATCAATTAAATAGTCTACTTCTGCTCCTTCTGCCATTCATTCTTTTATCTTAGTATTCTGCCTCGTTCCACTGACCTGTACCCAGACCACATCCCTCCATACCCTTCCCATCCACGTACTGGTCCAACTTTTTTTTCAATGTCAAAATTGAACCTGCATTTACCAATTCAGCAGGCAGCCCATTCTACACTTCCCTCCACTCTGCGTGAAGATGTTCCCCCAAAATTCCCTTTAAACTTTTCCTCTTTCACCCTTAACCTATGTCATCGAGTTTTTAATCTCATCAAACCTCAGTGGAAAAAGCCTGTTCACATTCACTCTGTCTATACCATCATAATTTTGTGTACACAAGCTTGGTCAAAGAATTAGATTTTAAGGAGTGAAAGAGTGGAAGAGAGCAACATAGGGAGGGAAGTGCTAAAGCAGCTCAACACATATCTGGGCTGTTGAAAAATGTCTAGAAAACAGGAGATTTGTGGCCCCCAGGGTTTGTAAGGCTGGAGATAGAAAATAGAATATAACTGCACAATACAGCCCCTTCAGGCCACAATGTTGTGCCGACCTATGGAAATCAACTCCGCAACAATCTAATTTTTCCTTCCTCACACCCATAACCTTTTTTCTTACATCATAAAGGCACATAAAAAACATGGATGAGGATCTTAAAATGAAGACACTGCTGCCTGTTCACTTTTGAAGTCAAGGACCTCATTATAAATAAAAACTTGAGTGTGTTGGGTCCCTTTCCATTCACAGAGCCTTCCCTCCTCCCCTGCTTGCTGGTGTGCCCTCCCTTCCCTTATCCACCCATTACCTCCTGCCTTTGGGACTGTGCCCCTCCCCCTACCATTTTGTTCAGACACCCGACTACATTTTTCCATACCTCGATGAAGGGCTCAAACCCAAAATGTTCGTTACTTATCTTTATCTTTCCTACATAAAGTACATTTGATCTGCTGAGTTTCTCCAACATTGTGTTTTTATTTTGTACTCCAGTCAGGACACAGCTTCCTTCGAATAGTGGCCAAGTGCTTTCATTCAGCTGTTAGTCACGGAGCCAGATATGTGCACAAGGCAAACACCACTATTTATTTTTGCAACATTGTCATAAACATTTTAATACGCCATCAGCATTAAACAACATAAATGTAGAAATTTTCTCAGGCTGTGTAAGACTCTTTAAAGCATATATTTTTGGAAAGAAAATGATCATTTACAGTTTAAACCATGGCACCATTTTGATTCGGCAGAGCTATTTCTTAAAATTATGTGCAAGTGTACACTGGGTCATCGAAAGTTGTGGCGGAGATGAAGGCAGGTACAGGTCACTGAATAGGTATAAACACAAAAATAAAGATCAAAGAAGTGAGATAAAAATGAAGTGCAGGCCTATATACGGGTCCAGTATTCCCATCGGTATGATCATGAGTGTTGATGTGTCATGCACAGAGTATCGGATATTTGTGCCCTATAAGACGTGGATGTTTTGCTCTTCCATTTCAGTCACTTGCCACAGTTTTTAAGTCTGAGCCACAACGGTCCTATTCATTGAAATCATTGAAAATTCCAAGAAAGGTCCTTCAACCTTGTCTGTGCAGGTTTTAGGAGAAGAAAGAAGCACTAATCACATCTTATAACATAACAATTACAGCAGCACGGAAACAGGCCATTCGGCCCTTCTAGTCCGCACCGAACCAAACACCCCTCTCTAGTCCCACCTCCTTGCACAATGCCCATAACCCTCCATCTTCCTCTCATCCATCTACCTGCCCAACCTTTTCCTAAATAATACAATCGACTCCGCCGCCACTATTTCTCCCGGAAGCTCATTCCACAAGTGTGCAGAGGATGAAACGAGGGGAATATCTGCAATGAAGGGAAGACCCAGATACATTGAATGACATAATTCAAGTGCCCAGGAACACAGAAGGAAGCAAACATAGCCAGATCCACACAGGTTCTGACCACCCAGCCACTGGATACATTTCTGTGAGGTGCTACCTCAAGAAGGTAGCCAACATCATGAATAACCCCCCCCCACCCGATCATCTTGGACACAACCTCTTCTCACTGCTACCTTCGGGAAGAAGATAGAGGCCTGAAGTCCAGAACCTCTAGGTTCAGGAAGTTTTTATCCCAACAGATATCTTGAACTCTGGCACCAAAAAGTCTGTCTGTACTCTTTAAATGTCACTTTTTTCTTGCACTGAGGTAGCAGTGAATAGCTATTATCTATTGATAGTTTGTAATGATCTCTTTTTGTAATGTCTACTATTGTAGTTCATGTCTTTTGTTTTAAGCAGACTATCCATTTGGTTCAAGCAAGAATTTCAGTGCATATGTACAATAAACTCATTTCAATTTCCTCTTCCCTTTGAGAATGATACTTCAAAAGATTTGTAACCCTCAGGATAAAAGAGCTCACCTGGCAATAGTTTTTTATTTAAAAGGAGACCCTTAGTTTCAGATTCTGCCATGAGAGGTCTTGCTGCACAACCACCTGATAAAGAAATGACGGTAGAGAAATTAGTCAGAACTCCTTGAGTGATAAAAGAATAGAACATGCAACCTCAAAAAATAATCTTCAGATCAGTGACACCAGTGAGAATCAAAGCAATCGAGAAAATTCTGAGCAAAAGCAAATGAGGAAATAATGAGAGGGCAAGAAGAAACCGTAAAAAAAAAATTGGCCGGAAAAGTAAGAGAAACCGAAGATATTTTATAGACGTAGGAACAGTATAAATGGGGACAATCAGAGATGGAAGGAGATCTACTCATGAAAGCTAAGGTGGTAAATGAATGCTTTCTATGTCTTTCTGAAGGAAAGTGGTGCTGCTGGAGTCTTACCAAAGGAAAATGCAGTTGAGTTAAAACATGATAATCAAGATATACTAGTAAAGCTACACTTAAAGTACACAGATCACCTGGTCCAGATGCAATAATCCTTCATTGTTGAGGGAATAGGGGGAGAAATTTGCAGAGCCTGCTATAATCTACCAAACAGCTATAAATTCTCAGGGACTGGAATATTGCCAATTAGCAAGGATAGAGTAACCAATCACTTGGGCAAGTGCAAATTGATTAGATTGGGCTTGTTGAAAGCAAATTGTCTCAAAATAACTTGATGCAGTTTTATAATCAGCTAATAATAAAGGCTAAAGATTGCCATTCATGGACTTTGGAAAGGGATTTAACAAACTGTCATATAATTGTCATATCAAATATAAAATATATAAAGTGTGGCCTTGGTACACAATGCTGTAATCTCGCTAACCAAGAGCAAGAATATGTGTGTCCCAAAATAAATTACTTGTATGAAGAATACCACGTGCAAAGCTTCAGGAAAAGTCCCACATCAAAGGGCTAGGAAAAATCCAAAGCTTAAATAGACTACCGACAGGCAAAAGAGAATTGATGATACCGCAAATGAAACCCATGATATAGGATAGTGAAAAAACCTTTGTTATCTGGTATTCAAGCAACTAGCAGCCTCAAACAACTGGTAAAAAAAAAAAAAAAAATCAAGGATATTAAAAAGGTAAAAAATAAGCAAGTATAAAAATGGCACGCATCACGATTAGTTTGCCAGTCATGTAACACACAATCTCAAGCAACCGGGAAATTCGCTTAATCTACCAATCTCCGCTGGATACCATGGGGTTTATTATATTTAAAAAAGTTAGTGCATGTTTTAAAATTAAAAAAAAGGGGCCTTGGACTTAATTGGCATATGGAGAAGTAAAAGAAATATAGTAAGAAGAACCACCAATGTTTCATAGATGGACTAACATTTGGGTTGACTTGCCTGGATAGCGTGAACATTTTATTCTTTTTTCATCTTTTTAAAACTTAGAGATGCAGCACAGTAACACCCATGGTTACAGACAGACCCACCTCCCTCCATCCCCCACCCCACCTTCCCATACCCCCACCCTATAATTGCAGACTCTCCTCACTCCACTCCTTCCAGAGTTTCATAAGAGGTCCTTCCTCTTGGAATCAGTCACACAGGACAGAAATGGCAATTCAATATAAACTGCAGATACTGGAAATCTGGACTAAACTCAAAATGCCATAAGCACTTAGCTGGTCAGAAGGGTATTCAACCGAAAATGTTAGCACTGTTTCTCTTCCCACAGGTACTGTCTGCGGTCTGAGCAGATGCTGGGATCAAGTGCAGTATACAAGAGTGTTGGAGAAACTCAGCAGGCCATGCAGTATCCAAAGGAAGTGAGAGGCAGTCAATATTTCTGGCAATTCTTAATGAAGGGTTCAGGTCTGAAACATCATAGAACATAGAACATTACAGTACAGTACAGGCCCTTTGGCCTACCATGTTGTGCCTATACAGAAAGTCTTCAACTTACGATTGGGTTACGTTCTGGCGCTCCCATTGTAAGCCGAAATATGTAAAGGGCAGTGGGATCAGTGTGGGAACTGACACGGGACTGTGAGGAAGGTGCAGGGCAATGGGATCAGTGTGGGGCAGTGGTGTGGGGGCTGATACAGTGCTGTTGGGAGACACTGAACATCATAGCCTCACCAAGCCAAAATTTGAAATACAGTATGGATTCAAACCATCGTAATTTCAAAAAATCGTTAAGTTGGACGGTCGTAAGTAAGACCATCTGTATACACCTACTCTCAAAACAAAATCCTCCCTACCTCATAAATCTTCATTTTTCTTTCATCCATGTGTCTGTTTTCAAGTCTCTTAAATGCCCCAAAATGTTCCAGCCTCCACTGCACCCCGACAATGTATTCCACAGACCCATACTGTCTGTGTAAAAAAAAAAGACTATCTCTGATATCTCCCCTGAACTTTCCTCCCTTCACTTTGTACAGATGTCCTCTGGTGTTTGCTACTTTCACCTTAGGGAAAAAGATGCTGGCTGACTACCTTGTCTATGCCTCTCATAATCTTGTAGATTTGTCACCTCTCATCCTTCTTTGCTCCAAAAAAAGTCCTAGCTCTGCTAACCTTGGCACACAAGACATATTTTCTTATCCAGACCACATCCTGGTAAATCTCCTCTGCACCCTCTTCCACATCCTTCCTGTCATGAGGTGACCAGAAATGAACACATCATTCTAAATGTGGTCTCACCAGAGATTTATATTGCTTTAACATTACCTCATGAGAGAGAGAGAGCCAAAGGAGGTGGGGGGAGGGGAATTTCTCAGATATTTAAGATATTTGACATTTATAAAATTTTAGATTGTATGAATGTATTTATGGAAAATGAAAAATAAAATATTCCAAAAAAAATGAAAGAGGGGGCCAGGCTGAACTCAATTCCTGGCAAATGAAGCCCAGCATACCATAGGTCTTTCTTAACTATCCTATCAACCTGGCCTTCTTAACTATCCTATCAACCTGCACAGTGACCTTGAGATTTCTCTGGATTTGGACTGCCCTTTACTTTCTATGTCTACTGCATCCCTGGCTGAATTTCTCCAGCACTTTTATAAGTATTTCAAGTATTTTCTCCTTTTATTTATAACACAAAAACATAATTTGCAATTGAAGTTCTTGTCCAAATGCATCTTAAATGTCACGCAGATTCAAAATATTCACTGCATGAAAAAAAATACTCATTACGTCTATAACAACCTCTCATTCATCTAAAAATTTTGTTATTTGACTCTTCTGACCCAGAGAAAAGTTTCTAACTCCTTATCCAATCTTGACTCTCATAATTTTGTCTAGTTCAATCAGATTCCCCCACCCCCTCAGTTTCCTTTCACATACATTACAGGACAGCCCTACAGCCACAATTGTATTAGAAATAAGGTTAGTGAACTTGAGGGTCAAATCTGTACCCAAGCCTATGATTTGGTAGCCATCACGGAAACATGGCTACAAGGTGACCCTAAATGGGAATTAAACTTTCAAGGGTATCAGGTGGTGCAAAGAGATAGACAGGATGGTAAGAGAGGTGGAGTTGCATTCTTAATCAAAGATGAGCTCCAGGCAGTAGTGAGGGATGATATAAGATCTAAAGAGCATAATGCTGAGTCCATTTGGGTGGAGATAAAGAATAATAAAGGGAAAAAATTATTGGTGGGTATTATCTATCGCCCACCAAATAACAATAGTTTAGTGGCACAGGAAATAAATAGAGAGATAAGTGAGGCATGTAATAATGATACGGCAGAAGTCATGGGGGACTTTAACTTCCACATAGATGGGAAAATCAAGTTGGTCGTGGGAGTCTGGAAGAGGACTTCATAGAATGCATCTGCGATAGCTTTCTTGAGCTGCATGTTAAGGAACCCACAAGAGAAAATGCTCTCCTGGGTCTAGTGTTGTGCAATGAGATAGGTAGAGTAAATGATGTAATAGTCAGAGACCATCTGGGAAATAGCGATCATAGTATGATTAAATTTCTCATTCAGGTGGAAGGGGAAATAGTTAGATCTAAAACTAATATATTATGCTTAAACAGGGGTGACTACCATAGGATGAGGGAGGAATTGGGCAGAGTGGACTGGGAGCACAGGCTAATTGAAGAAACAGTTGAGGAACAGTGGAAGATTTTCAAAGAAATATTTTGTAATGCTAATCAAAAATATATTCTGGTCAGGAAAAAGGGCAGCAAGGGAGGGAAAAATCAACCGTGGTTAACAAAAGAAATAAAGGAGAGTATAAAATTGAAGGCGCAGGTGTACAAAGCTGCAAAGAGCAGTGGGAAACTGGAAGATTGGGATAACTTTAAGAGACAACAAGGGGTTACAAAGCGGGAATTAAGAAATGGGAAAAAGGATTATGAAAGTAATTTGGCACAAAATATAAAAACAGAAAGCAAAAAATGTTATAAATATATAAAACGGAAGAGGGTGGCCAGAGTTAACATAGGACCCTTGGAGGATGAGAAAGGAAAACTGGTAGTAAAAAATAAGGAAATGGCCGAGGCATTGAACAAATATTTTGTGTCAGTCTTCTGTGAGGGAGGCATAAACCTCAAGGAGTGGGATCTGTCTGTGGATCAGTGAGGGAGGCATATACCTCAAGGAGGGGGGGTCTGTCTGTGGTTTAGAGAGGGAGGCATATACATCAAGGAGGGGGCGTCTGTCTGTGATTCAGAGAGGGAGGCATATATCTTGGGGGGGGCATCCTGTGCTTTATACCTCAAGGAGGGGAGGGTCTGTGCTTCTGTGAGGGAGGCATATACCGCAAGGAGTGGGATCTGTCTGCGGTTCAGTGAGGGAGGCATATACCTTGGGGGGGTCTGTGCTTTATACCTCAAAGAGGGGTGGTTCTGTGGTTCAGAGAGGGAGGTATATACCGGGGGGGGGGTGGTTCTGTACTTCAGAGAGATATATACCTCCGGGGGGGTGGCTCTGTGCTTCAGAGGGAGGCATATGACTTGGGAGGGGGTCTGTGATTCAGAGAGGGAGGCATATGCCTCGGGGGGGGCATCTGTTGTTCAGAGAGGGAGGTATTTACCTCGGGAGGGGAGGGTCTGTGCTTTAGAGAGGGAGGCATATACATCAAGGAGGGGGTGTCTGTCTGTGATTCAGAGAGGGAGGCATATATCTTGGGGGGGGGCATCCTGTGCTTTATACCTCAAGGAGGGGAGGGTCTGTGCATCTGTGAGGGAGGCATATACCGCAAGGAGTGGGATCTGTCTGTGGTTCAGTGAGGGAGGCATATACCTTGGGGGGGTCTGTGCTTTATACTTCAAAGAGGAGTGGTTCTGTGGTTCAGAGAGGGAGGTATATACCTGGGGGGGGGGGGGGGGTGGTTCTGTACTTCAGAGAGATATATACCTCCGGGGGGGTGGCTCTGTGCTTCAGAGGGAGGCATATGACTTGGGAGGGGGTCTGTGATTCAGAGAGGGAGGCATATGCCTCGGGGAAATGGCAGAAGTTATAGTTGATGCATTGGTGGTCATAGACCAAAATTCCTTGGATTCCGGGCAGGTCCCGGCAGACTGGAAGACAGCAAATGTCACGCCACTTTTTAAGAAGGGATGTAGGCAGAAGACTGGAAATTATCGGCCAATTAGCTTGACGTCTGTAATTGGTAAAATGCTTGAAGCCGTCATTAAAGATGAAATAGTGAAACTTTTGGAATGTAAGGGTTCAATCAGGCAGATGCAGCATGGTTTTAGAAAGGGAAGTTTGACAAACTTGTTAGGATTCTTTGAGGATATAATGGGTGCGGTGGATAGAGGGGAACAGGTTGATGTTGTATATTTGGATTTCCAGAAAGCATTTGATAACGTGCCGCACAAGAGACTTATCAGTAAGTTACAGGAAAGTGGAGTCCAGGGAAGTGTATTGGCCTGGATTGAAAATTGGTTGTCTAACAGGAGGCAGAGAGTTGGGATAAATGGGAGTTTTTCAGGTTGGCAGAGAGTGGTAGGTGGGATGCCGCAGGGGTCGGTGTTAGGCCCACAACTGTTCATCATTTACATTGATGACTTGGAGGAGGGCACAAAATGCAGTGTAGCCAAGTTTGTAGATGACACCAAATTGAGTGGAAGAGCAGCGGGCAGCAATCTCCTTTGAAGAAGACCGCAGAGCCCACCTCACTGACAAAAGACAAAGGAGGAAAAACCCAACACCCAACCCCAACCAACCAATTTTCCCTTGCAACCGCTGCAACTGTGTCTGCCTGTCCCGCATCGGACTTGTCAGCCACAAACGAGCCTGCAGCTGACGTGGACATTACCCCTCCATAAATCTTCGTCCCCGAAGCCAAGCCAAAGAAGAATGAGGATGTGGAGAGTCTGCAGAGGGATATAGTTAAGCTGGATGAGTGGGCAAAGGTCTGGCAGATGGAGTACAATG
Organism: Narcine bancroftii; assembly: GCF_036971445.1. Taxonomy (NCBI): domain Eukaryota; kingdom Metazoa; phylum Chordata; class Chondrichthyes; order Torpediniformes; family Narcinidae; genus Narcine; species Narcine bancroftii. Next base: position 141,622,433 of record NC_091469.1, on the reverse strand, counting down.
TTAGCAAGTGTGAGGTTATCCACTTTGGCAAGAAAAATAAAAGAGCTGAATATTATTTAAAGGGTGAAAAACTACAGCATACTGTTGTGCAGAGGGACTTGGGCGTGCTTGTGCATGAATCGCAAAAAGTTAGGTTGCAGGTGCAGCAGGATATTAAGAAGGCAAATGGAATGTTGGCCTTCATCACTAGAGGAACTGAATTCAGGAGTAGGGAGGTCATGTTGCAACTGTATAAGGTACTGGTGAGACCGCACCTGGAGTACTGTGCCCAGTTCTGGTCTCCATATTTGAGGAAGGATATACTGGCTTTGGAGATGGTCCAGAGGAGGTTTACTTGGTTGATCCCTGGGATGAAGGGGTTGACTTATGATGAAAGATTAAATCATCTAGAATTGTAATCGCTCGAGTTCAGAAGAAGGAGAGGAGATCTTGTAGAAACATATAGGATTATGAAGAGTATGGATAGGATAGATGTAGGAAGGTTTTTTGAGCTGGCCATGGAAACTAAAAAGAGAGGACACAGTCTCTATATTCGGGGGAGTAGATTTAGGACAGCGATGGGGAAAAATAGTTTTTCCCAGAGAGTAGTGAATGTTTGGAATTCTCTAACCAGGGAAGTGGTTGAGGCTGCCTCATTGAACATATTTAAAATTTGGTTAGATAAATTTTTACATAATAGAGGAATTAGGGGATATGGGGAGAAGGCAGGTAGGTGGAGTTAGGTCATAAATTAGATCAGCCATGATTGTATTGAATGGCAGAGCAGGCTCAATGGGCCATTTTTGGCCTACTCTTGTTCCTATATCCTATGTTCCTATGTGTACCACTATAAACCTATCCAGTGATCAATTTAACCCTTCCATCGCTCACAGCCCAAAGCCCTTCATATTTCTTACATAGAAGAGTCTTGTAAATGTCCCTATTATATTCCAAAGGAAACCTTACATTACCACTTCCCATATCTAAAACTCTCCTCTCTCCCAGCTACACCAGTGTTCTCATGCTTGCCCACCTTCTCTAAGGCACACTCACCCCTGCCTCTCTGAGCCATACTCCATCCCTATCTCAGACATGCCCCCTCTATCTAAGGCATATGCCTCCCTCTCTGAACCACAGATCTCCCCCACCCAGGGATATGCCTCCCTCTCAGAAGCAGAGATCCTCCACCCCCTGAGGTATATGCCTCCCTCTCTGAAGTACAGAACCTCCACCCGAAGTATATGCCTCCCTCTCTAAAGCACAGACCCTCCCCTCCCAAGGTAAATACCTCCCTCTCTGAACAACAGACGCCCCCCCCCGAGGCATATGCCTCCCTCTCTGAATCACAGACCCCCTCCCAAGTCATATGCTTCCTCTGAAGCACAGAGCCACCCCCCCGGAGGTATATATCTCTCTGAAGTACAGAACCACCCCCCCCCCCTGGTATATACCTCCCTCTCTGAACCACAGAACCACCCCTCTTTGAGGTATAAAGCACAGACCCCCCCAAGGTATATGCCTCCCTCACTGAACCATAGACAGATCCCACTCCTTGCGGTATATGCCTCCCTCACAGAAGCACAGACCCTCCCCTCCTTGAGGTATAAAGCACAGGATGTCCCCCCCAAGATATATGCCTCCCTCTCTGAATCACAGACAGATGCCCCCTCCTTGATGTATATGCCTCCCTCTCTAAACCACAGACAGACCCCCCCTCCTTGAGGTATATGCCTCCCTCACTGAACCACAGACAGATCCCACTCCTTGAGGCTTATGCCTCCCTCACAGAAGCACAGACCCTCCCCTCCTTGAGGTATAAAGCACAGGATGCGCCCCCCCAAGATATATGCCTCCCTATCTGAATCACAGACAGACCCCCCCTCCTCGAGGTATATTCCTCCCTCTCTGAACCACAGACAGACCCCCCCTTGAGGTATATGCCTCCCTCTCTGAACCACAGACAGACCCCCCCCCTTGAGGTATATGCCTCCCTCTCTGAACCACAGACAGACCCCCCCCCCTTGAGGTATATGCCTCCCTCTCTGAACCACAGACAGACAGACCCCCCCCCTGAGGTATATGCCTCCCTCTCTGAACCAGAGAGACCCCCCCCCTCCTTGAGGTATATTCCTCCCTCTCAGAACCACAGACAGACCCCCCCCTCCTCGAGGTATATGCCTCCCTCACTGAACCACAGACAGACCCCCCCCTCCTCGAGGTATATGCCTCCCTCACTGAACCACAGACAGACCCCCCCCTCCTCGAGGTATATGCCTCCCTCTCTGAACCACAGACGCCCTGAGGGGGTCCCTCTCTCAGACACACCTCTCCGAAGGCAGCCGCCCTTGTCCTCTCCCACAGCCCCTCCACCCCAGCCCCGCCCGAGCCGGGCCGGAACCCAGGATGCGGCCCCCGTTTCCGGCGGAGCGCGCCGAAGGACCTGGAGGACGTGTGGTTCTGCCCGCTCTCCCTTCCCCCGGCATCGAGGCGCTTGGTGAGTGCGGCCCGCGACTGGTCCTCCTGCTCGCTCGCCATGAACACAGCACTGTCGCGGGCCAACTCGCTGTTCGCCTTCTCCCTGAGTGTGATGGCGGTGCTGACGCTCGGCTGCTTCCTCACCACCGCCTTCAAGGAGCGCAGCGTCCCGGTGCGCATCCACGTCTCCAAAATCGTGCTGTGAGTCGGTCGGGGGAAGGGGGGGGGGTGGCTGGGGTGGTGGGGGGGAGGTAATAGGGACTGAGGGCAGGGGGCTCAGGGAAGACAATGGGGACCCGGGGTTGGGGGGGGGGAGGGAAAGAATGGGGACCCGGGGTTGGGGGGGGGGGGGAGGGAAAGAATGGGGACCCGGGGTTGGGGGGGGGGGAGGGAAAGAATGGGGACCCGGGGTTGGGGGGGGGGGGGAGGGAGAGAATGGGGTCCCGGGGATGGGGGGGGAGGGAGAGAATGGGGACCCGGGGATGGGGGGGGAGGGAGAGAATGGGGACCCGGGGATGGGGGGGGGGGGAGAGAATGGGGACCCGGGGATGGGGGGGGAGGGAGAGAATGGGGACCCGGGGATGGGGGGGGGGAGGGAGAGAATGGGGACCCGGGGATGGGGGGGGGAGTGAGGGAGAGAATGGGGACCCGGGGATGGGGGGGTGGAGGGAGAGAATGGGGACCCGGGGATGGGGGGGGGGAGGGAGGGAGAGAATGGGGACCCGGGGATGGGGGGGAGTGAGGGAGAGAATGGGGACCCGGGGATGGGGGGGGAGTGAGGGAGAGAATGGGGACCCGGGGATGGTGGGGGTGGAGGGAGAGAAATGGGGACCCGGGGATGGGGGTGGGCGGAGGGAGAGAATGGGGACCCGGGGATGGTGGGGGTGGAGGGAGAGAATGGGGACCCGGGGATGGGGGGAGACAATGGGGACCCGGGGAGGGGGGGAAACATTGGGGAACCGGGGAAGTGGGGGAGAGAAGGGGACCCGGGGAGGTGGGGAGACAATGGGGACCCGGGGAGGTGGGGAGACAATGGCGACCCGGGAAAGTGGGGGAGACAATGGGGACCCAGGGAGGGGGGGAGAGAATGGGGGCTGGGAGGTGCAATGGGGACTGAGGGAGGGGGGCTGGGGGGGGTGAGGGGGCAATTGAGGCTCAGGGAGGAGACACAATAGTGGCTCAGGGAGAAAGGGAGACAATGGAGGCTCGGGATGGAGACAATGGGCTGAGGAGACAATTGGGGCTGGGGAGCGGGCTGGTGGTTGAGGGGGGCAATGGGGACTGGGGCAATGGAGGCTCAGGGAGAGGGGGAGACAATGGTGATGAGGGACAATTGGGGCTCAGGAGGGGCGCAATGGGGACTGAAGAGGTGAAGCAATAGGAGGGGGACAATGGGGGCTGGGGAGGGGGGATGCAATGGGGTCTTGTGGAGGAGGACATTGGAGCAAGGGGGATACAATGGGTGCTTGGGGAATGGGGAGGCAATGGGGGCAAGGGGGAGGCAATGGGGGCTCGGAGGGTGGGAAAGGGGTGAGGACTAGGCAACACAATGGGGGCTCGGTGAGGGGGAAGAATGCGTGCTCGGGGAGGAGGAGACAATGGGGGCTCAGGGATGGGGAGACAGTGGGGACTTGGGGAGGGGTGAGACAATGGGGCTCGGGGAGAGGGGGAAAAGACAATCGGGCCTCTTGGAGAGGGGGAAAGACAATGGCGGGGAGGGGGAGGCGGAGGGGGCTAGTGGGGGTGTGAAGGGCGGCAGTAGCTTGTGGGGGTGGAAGGGCGGCAGTGGCTCGTGGGGGTGGAAGGGCGACAGTGGTTCGTGGGGGTGGAAGGGCGGCAGTGGCTCGTGGGGGTGGAAGGGCGGCAGTGGCTCGTGGGGGTGGAAGGGCGGCAGTGGCTCGTGGGGGTGGAAGGGCGGCAGTGGCTCGTGGGGGTGGAAGGGCGGCAGTGGCTCGTGGGGGTGGAAGGGCGGCAGTGGCTCGTGGGGGTGGAAGGGCGGCAGTGGCTCGTGGGGGTGGAAGGGCGGCAGTGGCTCGTGGGGGTGGAAGGGCGGCAGTGGCTCGTGGGGGTGGAAGGGCGGCAGTGGCTCGTGGGGGTGGAAGGGCGGCAGTGGCTCGTGGGGGTGGAAGGGCGGCAGTGGCTCGTGGGGGTGGAAGGGCGGCAGTGGCTCGTGGGGGTGGAAGGGCGGCAGTGGCTCGTGGGGGTGGAAGGGCGGCAGTGGCTCGTGGGGGTGGAAGGGCGGCAGTGGCTCGTGGGGGTGGAAGGGCGGCAGTGGCTCGTGGGGGTGGAAGGGCGGCAGTGGCTCGTGGGGGTGGAAGGGCGGCAGTGGCTCGTGGGGGTGGAAGGGCGGCAGTGGCTCGTGGGGGTGGAAGGGCGGCAGTGGCTCGTGGGGGTGGAAGGGCGGCAGTGGCTCGTGGGGGTGGAAGGGCGGCAGTGGCTCGTGGGGGTGGAAGGGCGGCAGTGGCTCGTGGGGGTGGAAGGGCGGCAGTGGCTCGTGGGGGTGGAAGGGCGGCAGTGGCTCATGGGGGTGGAAGGGCGGCAGTGGCTCGTGGGGGTGGAAGGGCGGCAGTGGCTCGTGGGGGTGGAAGGGCGGCAGTGGCTCGTGGGGGTGGAAGGGCGGCAGTGGCTCGTGGGGGTGGAAGGGCGGCAGTGGCTCGTGGGGGTGGAAGGGCGGCAGTGGCTCGTGGGGGTGGAAGGGCGGCAGTGGCTCGTGGGGGTGGAAGGGCGGCAGTGGCTCGTGGGGGTGGAAGGGCGGCAGTGGCTCGTGGGGGTGGAAGGGCGGCAGTGGCTCGTGGGGGTGGAAGGGCGGCAGTGGCTCGTGGGGGTGGAAGGGCGGCAGTGGCTCGTGGGGGTGGAAGGGCGGCAGTGGCTCGTGGGGGTGGAAGGGCGGCAGTGGCTCGTGGGGGTGGAAGGGCGGCAGTGGCTCGTGGGGGTGGAAGGGCGGCAGTGGCTCGTGGGGGTGGAAGGGCGGCAGTGGCTCGTGGGGGTGGAAGGGCGGCAGTGGCTCGTGGGGGTGGAAGGGCGGCAGTGGCTCGTGGGGGTGGAAGGGCGGCAGTGGCTCGTGGGGGTGGAAGGGCGGCAGTGGCTCGTGGGGGTGGAAGGGCGGCAGTGGCTCGTGGGGGTGGAAGGGCGGCAGTGGCTCGTGGGGGTGGAAGGGCGGCAGTGGCTCGTGGGGGTGGAAGGGCGGCAGTGGCTCGTGGGGGTGGAAGGGCGGCAGTGGCTCGTGGGGGTGGAAGGGCGGCAGTGGCTTGTGGGGAGCAAGAGCAATGGGAGCTCATTGGGTGGGGGGGGAGCTGGTGGGGGGAGAACAATGGGAGCTCATTGGGTGGGGTGGGCAGAACCATGGGCACCCATGGTTTGGAGTGGTGAGGTCAAGGTTCAGGGTGATGGAGCATAGTGGGTGAGGGGAGGTGAAAGGGGATAATGGGAGACAGTGGGAGGGGGAGGGCTGGTTTGTCAGTGTGGGTTGTTAATGAGAGCCCAGTATTTGGAGTAATTCCAGAGACAATGAGAAAGGGGAGAAAGAAGGACCCACTGATGAGGACGTGGGCAAGGAGTAGAAAGAGATGCCAGCCAGGATCTGTGAAGAAGTAACATCAGGAGGGGGAATAGGGTCACCAGGACCCTGCTAGAGGAGATATTTGGGATCAGATCCTAGGCTGGCTATCATTGGTAATCCAGTGGAGGGGGTAACTGCGGAAGAACATGGGGACAGCGGCGAACTGTGGCTGTCATGAGGTGGGTAGGGTAGCAGGTGGGGGGGGGGGGGAGTCAGGCGCCAGAGCAATGGCAGGTGCAGCTGGAGATAGAGGGGAAACAATTGACAGAAGTCACAGAGGTGGGGGTGATCAGCTGGAATGTGTGGGTTGAGGGTCTGCTCAAGGTGGTCAGTCACAGAGTCTGGAGCAGAGCCTGGGTTTGTCTCCAGTGGAGGCTGCTCCTGTTACTGTTTGGGTTTACTTTGTCCTTAAACCCCTTTCTTCTCCCTTTTCCCTAAAGGGGCCATTATTTCTCACCTACTGAATGACTATTTTCCTTGCCCTTGCTTGTTCTCCAACCAATGTTCCATTTTCTTGAGCTTGTTCATTGTCTCTTCATTATTTATCTGCTGAATATGGGGTTTTATGTCTTCCCAAGGAGCCATCAGCCTTTTAACACCCACTTACCTATTTTCTTGCTTTCCAAGTGTTATATCACTAATAGTCCTTCGTGCTATAATTTCTGACCGGGATTTGTTAAGTTTTGCCCCTTTGATTAAATTCTCTATTTGTGATTATATAGAGTGATCAGACATACTTGCTTGAAGGATATGTGTACTTGTTTTATCGTGGACGCATTATGTATGTTGAATTGGATTTGCAGTTAACTCCATGTGAAGATTAGATTGAAAGATTGGAGTTTCATGAATTATGCAAGGTTATGCCAGAGGCTTGAAAACTGAGTTGAAAGTTCTTGCCTTCCCTCTATGCCGTACGGCAACACTAACTTCCTTTGCTGTGGTCTTTGAATACAGGAAGGCCACACTTGCTTCGCTTGTTTAAGGAACAACTTAACCAGAAATGCACTTTTGAACACTATTATTTCGTAGTTTGTGTTTCAAAGATCACAGTGATTTGATTTTTGTTGTAGCCCCAGCCAATCACTTTTGCCCACGTTTGCACAAAGCCAACAGCAGCACTGCAGCTGCTGCCTGACTCTCATGGAGGTTATTACATGCATTGGATGAAGATTAACTGTTCTGATACATTCAGCATAATATTTTAGTTTTATTGATTTTTTTTCCAAAAGAAAAACTAACTTCATTGATTCACTATTTCATACTTTCGCACATATAAATAGCTACCTGGCATAACATTCTTGATTTATTTTGTCTTTTTTTAATAATTAAAAGATACAATTTTAATACAATGTTTTGAGTATAGAAATAATCTAATTCAGCAAACAAGGTATTGTGTCTGTAATCAAGAGTTATCCAGAAACAAATGAAAGTTTGAATAATGTTTGAAGTTATTTGAAAATGTAAACTCTCTCCACTTGTTAAAAGGGCAGCTCTTTCTAAATTTATTTCAGAAGGTGGTTGAGTTGTTGAAAGTACTTTGGTTGTTTATTTTGAACATAGCTCACTGACAAAAGGCAAAGGAGGAAAAACCCAACACCCAACCCCAACCAACCAATTTTCCCCTGCAACCGCTGCAATCGTGTCTGCCTGTCCCGCATCGGACTTGTCAGCCACAAACGAGCCTGCAGCTGACGTGGACTTTTTACCCCCTCCATAAATCTTCGTCCGCGAAGCCAAGCCAAAGAAAAAGAGCTGATATTGGTCAATTAATTGGTCATTATAGCATCTGAAGTATTAATTTCTGTTACTGTCCTTGCCACCAGATCTGTTCACACACTTTTCAAATAACATGTTATGCAGAACATTGAAATTTGTCTCCTCACTTGCATTAAGATTTCCCTTCCGTCTTCCCACTTGTTTTGAATCTCCTGTGGTTTTGGTACTGTTTTCACATAATGATCATGTTAATTTAGAGATAAAAGTACAATGCTGGTGAAACACAGCAGGTCAAACAGTATATTTTATATAGCAAAGATAAAGATGTCCGCAGGTGCCCAAACAAATTGGGAGGGGCAGAGGGAGGAGCAGACTCCTCAAGGCAGGGGATAATAGGTGGATAAGGGAGGGAGGGCACACCAGCAAACAGGGAGGGGTGGTGGCTCTGAATGGAAAGGGATGGGGAACTGGAGGAAAAAAAACAAAGGGGAAGGGAAGGAGAACAGTGCTAGCAGAGACCCGGGAAGTTTTCTCGATGTTGATGCCACCTGGTTGGAGAGTGCAGAGATGGAAATTCAAGTGTTGTTTCTCCAATTTATGCGTGGTCTTGGTGGGATAATGCACGTGGCCATGGAGAGGCATGGTTTTCGAGGTTAGATCAACACCTTTTCAGCGCTAGCGATAGGGATTAGACTTGGGTTCGAATCCTGCGCTGTCTGTAAGGAGTTTGTACGTTCTCTCTGTGTTTGTGTGGGTTTTCTCCAGGGGTTCAGGTTTCCTCCCGCCCTTCAAAAAAAAAGTATCAGGGTGTAGGTTAATGGGGTGTAAATTGGACGGCTCTGACTCATGCGGCAGAATTGGCCTGTTACAGTGCTGTATGTCTAATTTTTAAAAAATTAAACATGAGTATGGGTGTGGGATGCAGACCTGAAATGCTTGGCCACTAGGAGAACCTAGTCACTGATGCGGACATACCAAAAGCATTCAGCGAAGCAATCTCCCAGTCTGCGTCCAGTCTCCCCGATGTTGAGAAGGCCACAAAGGCAGCACTGGACGCAACAGATAACTCCCGTGAATACATGCGAAATGTTGCTTCACTAGGAAGGACTGTTTGGGGCCCTGAATGGTGGTGAGGGAGGAGGGGTGGGTGCAAGTGGGGAACTTCCTACGGCCACAAGGGAAGGTGGTGGGGAATGGTGCACAATTGGTGGGGAGGAATGAGTAGTCGGAGAGAATCACGGTGCGAACAGTCCCTATGGAATGAGAGGGGAGATGTTTATTTAGATGTTTGGAGACTCTGTCCCAACCCCCTTCCTCATCAGCCACTGTTCCTTGTGCTTCCTCAGTACCTCCATATTTTCACTTTTAAAAATTTTAAACTTAGACATACAACACGGTAACAGGTCATTTTGGCCCATGAGTCCATATCATCCAATTCACACCCCATTAACCTTCACACCTAATACGTTTTGAACTCAACCTTGCTTTCAAACATCTGCAAATATTTTAACTTCATCTTTGCTATCACAATTTTTGAAAAATGTAGACATACAGCATGGTAACAGGCCTTTCCAGCCCACGAGCCCATGTGGCCCAATTAACCTCCAACCCCCCCCCCGTGTACTTCTCAACACTCTTGTCAGATGTCAACTCTCTCCTGTATCAGGTTATACTGAGCCTTATACGATTGCATGACATTTAAAATGTGCACCTGTTTAATGTGGGTACTGTTCCACCTGAAATGCGTACCATGATTATTGCATCAATAACCATATGATGTTAGAAAAATAAAGCAAGTGGGAAAACTGAGAGTTAGAGAAAATAGCAAAAGAAAAGATATTTAGGTACAGGTACTTTTTTTTTTAAAGAGTATAACCTGTCTTAATCAAGGAAAACAAGAGAATCGTAGTCACTTAACACAGAATCAAGTCCATTGACTCACTAACTATTAAGTCCCCATGGCATGAATCCAATTTACCAGTATTTGGTCTAGAGCTTTGAAAAATGCCATCCATTCAAGTATCGTGCACAGGTGCAAAGCAAGTCTAACTTGCTGCAACTACACATGCAGAAAACTTCCTAATATCAGTACAGGTATGATTTTTAACACACATCTTGATTATTCAAGTGCTCACTTCAATCTTTGAGTATTATAAGACTATCTGCTTCCAGCATTACTTTAAAAAAAAATCCCCTTTTGATTATCTCTGAAATATTCTCGTTGCCTTCTCGTTTTTAACACCTCTGCTACAAGGAAGAGTTTCCAACTCTCTACTCTATCGATGCCCCATATAAGTTTGTATACCCCTGTAAATCCCCTCTAGTGCAAGTAAAACAAACTGTGTCCAGTTTTCCCTGAATGAAAATTCTTCACCCCATTTAACATTCTGGTAAATCTACTCTGTACCACCTTCTGCTCAATTGCTCCGCCATTCAATGAGATCATGGCTGATCTTAAAGTTCAGTACCCCGTCCCCGCCTTCTCTCCATAACCTTTAATACCCTTATACTGAAGAAATAGATCTAATTCCCTCTTAAATATATTTAATGAACCTGCCTCTACTGCCCTCTGTGGCAATGAATTCCACAGATTCACCACCCTCTGGGTCAAGAAATTCCTTCTCATCTCGGTCCTAAATGGTTTGCCTATTATCCTCGAACCATGGCCCCAGGTTCTGGACTCCCCCACCATTGGAAGCATCCCTTCCGCATCCATTCTGTCCAGTCCTGCCAGAATTTTATATGTCTCTATGAGATCCCCTCTCAATCTTCTAAACTCCAGCGAGTACAATCCCGATTTGCGCAATCTGTTACTTCCTCTACTACACTGGCCGTGGTTGAGCCAATGCTTCACAAAGCGATACCAGAATCAATGTTGTCATAAGTGTGTCATGAAATTTGTTGTTTTACACCAGCATCCACTGAGGCAAAGGTTTCTGGACACCACATTTCTCAATAAAATGGCTCAAGGAAAAGACAAAATGAGACTGTGGTTCATTGATCATTCAGGAATCTGGTGGCAGAGGGAAAGAAACCATCCTTGTGCTGCTGAGTACTCGTCTCCAGCCTCCTGTACATTTTTCACGGTGGTAGCAGTGTGAAGAGGGCATGGCTTGTAGATGTCCTCGATGCTTTTGCACCTCCGTACCAGACAGTGATGCATCCAGTCAGAATGTTCTCCATGGTACTCCTGTGGAAATTTGCAAGAGTCTTTGGTGACTGACCGAACCTCCTTAAGCTCCTCACAAAGAATGAGCCGACTTAGTGATTGCATCGACGTGGAGGCTCCAGGAGAGATTGCCAGAGATGTTGACACCCTGGAATTTGAGGTTCTTCACCCTCTCCACTGCCGACCAAATCCTCTTATTCTTGCGTTCAGTGCTTTGATCATAAAGATAAGCATCGTCATTGCCTTCTTTGTACCTTGCTTATTGGTGCTGTCACTTTTGGAGATCATTGAACTATTACAAGATGCTTAATACTCTCAGATCCTGCCATCTGTTCTATATGTCCTATGGATATCAGGACTTGTTTGTCTGTGTTTGTTGATTTTATTAAGCCCATGTTGATCTGATCATCACCAAGGCACAGAGGTGGCAGTCCAAGTGCTGGAGAATTTAGCTGAATGTTGATTTGTACTCTGGTTAATGATCATGGTTGGTCCAAGGCCCTGTTTCTCTTTTCCAAGCCTCCATGTATGACTTTGGTTGTATTCGTGGAGTTCAGAAGATTGAGGGTGATCCAATCAAGTTCTTTAAAATGGTACAGGTAAATGCAGACAAATTGTTTCTTCTGGTGAAGGATTGACAGATTAGTTCTTTCATTGTAAGGGTGAAATTAGAAGGCTTCTATTGCTCAAGGATCAATAGTAAGATCAGTAGAAAGGATGACAAGATTAGCGTAGGGGTTAGCGCAAAGCTGTTACAGAACCAGTGACAAGGGCTTGTATTGGGCGCTGTCGACAAGTGCACGGGGGTTTCCTCTCTCATTCCAAATACTTGCATGGTTTGTGAATTAATTGGTCATGTGGGTGTATTGGAGCAGGGCAGACTCATTGGCTGGAATGACTATGCTGTATCTCTAAAAAACTTTTTTAAATCTCTGAAAGAGTGAAACAGTGGTTCAGTTGTAAATTTCAGGACTCATGCAAGTTTTTTGTTTCAGGCACATGTAGAATGAAAATAGGGCTGTGATGCTGAGTTCTCAAACTATCCCTGTTATTGTTCTATCTGCTTCAGAAGCCTGGAAACACCTTAATTTCCAACACTTGAGTTTGATTCAGGCCCTCACTTATGGAAGGTGATTTTTCATCTGTCTCCTGTCTGTAAACATTACAGCAAAATGAATTTAAATGGATTTGGCATTGTTCCAGCAAGCAAAAGGAACAAACAGGCACTTAATTTAAGAATAAATGAAGCTTGCTCAGAGCTGCCAGAGGAATATATAATTTTGGAAATGGAATTGGCACACTAAAGTTGACATAGAAACTTTTTTATGACAGAAGATCATTTGGGCTGCCCTGTCTGTAAGCCAGAAAGGAGCTCTCCAACTAAACCTTTCCCATACCAGATGTGCAGTTCGTATAAATATTATTTAACCCTTTGGACTCTGGTCATTTTTAACCTTTCATAATATATACTCTTGACTGGTTCCATGAGTAAACCTTACAGTACAAGCCAGCTAGTCATTGGGTATAAAACAAGTCCCGCAAAACTGGGACAGAGTGTATGCGCTTGTTGGTAATCCCAGAAAAGCAGGAAATGGAGTCCAAAGGGTTAAATATGATTAGGAATTTTGCACCTATTACCCTTGCAAACAGTGAGTTCTAGATCCTCATTATATCCTCTTGAGTGATGCATGTACATGTGTGTGTACACGCCCCTTGGCTTCCTATTTCCAAAGGGATAATCTTTGCAAAATATTTTTACAGCTACTATTTTCTACTCCCAATAACCACTTCTACACCCTATCCAGATTATTCTTGATGTATTGTGGTGACCTGTATTAGTAATATATTGAAACCTGCATAATTCTTAATTGGCCTCAGTAGGTAGTTGCAGACCTCTTCCCTTTGTCACATTCTGAAATTGAGGATGGCCTTTGCTAGGGAGTCCTAATCAGAGTGACCCACAGTCACCAGGAGTGGGTGTTGCCATGGGAACCATCTATTAACTAAAGGACTCATGAGATTGGCTTGTGAAGTCACAAGCTTGTGTAAATAGTATAAATAGTTTATGCCATTTTGTGTAAAATTGTCAATGTCTTGAGAATCGAAGTAAAGAGCACGGTGTTTTGGGAAACCTCTGTCTGTCGTTTCATTACTCTGGGTAATGAAGAGTGGGAGTTCGGTTCCTCATTTAACATTTCTGGCCACAGTTGCAACAGCTTTTAAGTCAGAGATGAGAAATTCTTGATCCACAGATTAGTGAATCTTTAGAATTCAAAGCCAGAAGGCTGTCACAAAGTTATGCAGATTAAAATAATACACATGATTTATTACTGAATTTTTTTCTGTATTTGCACAGTCCTTTACATTCCTTTCTTTGTTTGCATTCTCTCTTTGCACACGTATACATATCTGTCCTTTTCTTGAGTACATTTTACACTTGAGTACAGTTTGCACAGCAGCACTCCATTATCAAACCAGCGTCTGTAGTTGCGGGCCCCCGCAGGATCAGGAGTTCCCAGTGGCCAGGGTGCACAAAGAACTCTGGAAGGTGTGTGACTTCAGAGGTCAGATGATTGTGATAGTGCGCTAACTAATTATTTAAACTTGCGAGAATTTCATTAAGCAGTTCTGTTCTGCTCACAGACAACCTTTGCTGTGCTTTATTCACTGCACCACTCACTACAATGTCATGACAATAAATATGAACTTGTCTGGATGGGATGACTTGGTTGAATGGAACTGCAGTATGGGTTTGAAAGACCCAAATGGCCTCTAAAGCAAAGATGTATTGCTAAATCTTTACATGGTGCTGGTCAGACCATATTTGGAGCTGTTTTGAGTCACATATCTAAGGAAGTATGTGCCGATTTATGATAATGAATGCATGAGGAGCATTTGGTGGGTCCGGGGTTTAGATGGATGAGGGGAAATCTCATCGAAACTTCCTGAATTTTGAAAAGGCGTGGAGTGGATGCAGAGAAGATGTTTTCGGAAGTGGGAGAATCTAAATAAAAGGATGTCCTTTTAGACAAAGATGAGAAGTTTCTTCAGCCAGAAGGTGTTGAATGTGTGGAATTCATTCCACAGATAATTGTGGATGCCAAGTCACTGGCAAGATTTAAAGCTGAGACTGATAGGTTCTTGATTAGTAAAGATGTCAAAGCTAATGGTCAGAAGGCAGGAGAATGAGATTGAGAGGAAAAAAAATCAATCTTGATTTGAATGTTGGAGCAGACTCATTGGGCTGAATGGCCGAATTTTGCTCCTGTCTTATGGTCTTATTTTGCAGAAACATGGTACTGAGCTCATATCCTGTCGGACACTGAGCCTTGCAATGTGCATGTTGAACCATGATCGTTTTTGAATTGTGGAACAGGCTTGAGGGGCTGAATGGCCTGCACCTATTTTCAGTATTTCTATGCTTTTGATCAGAGAAAGTATGAAATACGATATGGAGCAGGAAAGTGGTGCTGAGGTCCAAAATCATCCATAGTCTAATGACATTTCTGAGGGACTGAATGGCTTTTTTTTGTTTCCTTACATTTTTTGTATCCAACTTAATTGGCTTGACCTTTATAAAACAGAAAATGCGGGAAATACTCAGCAGATCAGGCACATCTACCATGTTAATGTTTCAGATTGAAGTCCCTTCCTCGCAACTGGGAAGTGAGGAAGTATTAAAAATTCTTGATCAAATTTATGTAATTACATCACACTGTCCTCATTGTTTTTCCATGGTATACTTTCCCCACCCCTTCCCCTTCTCTCTCCCCCCTATGGAGTACAGAATGACTGGCCAGTTCTCTTCAGGATATCTAGGGAATATGTTCAGCATATTCAACTCTCTTAATCACCAGCCTGTTCGTGTAATTGAAGGTGCCATGATGAACAGTGTTTTGAGTTTCTTGTGTTGTACAGTCTGTTCTCTAGGTCATTTGAAAATACTGGACAGGTTTGCCTTGGGGAGTACACTGATTGGCTTTTATTTAAAGGTTGCAGCTGTTTGCAAATACTGTTTTGATTCCAGCTCTGAGTGGTTCAAAGTCTTTTGAGCTAGTGGAAAAATATTGCGATATATTTTGGAAAACCCATAAGTCAGTGCTACAGGGGGACGTAGCATTGTCCAAGATACGAGATACTATTTGTGTAACCCAGCTGTTCCATTACACCACCCAGCTTGGAGCACAATGTGGGCCTGAATAAATTCTGTATAGCTACTATATAGCTATACTTCAGTGTGATTAAACTACTTGTGTGTACTTATCATCAAATTGAGAAAATTGAAGAAGAGGTGTCTGGTCATTTTCAGCCAATAAAATAGGATATAGATTGTAGTAATTAACAAATTGATTGCTATGCAAATAATACCAGGGTAAGAACTTAACTACCTGTGAAGAATATCAAATTAACTGATATTTTAAAAAAATCTTCAGTAAAATCTTCAATCGATTAGCATGGGCAGTAAACAGCAGTACCAATTTCCATCAGTGTCTTTTTGAGACTGAAGTAAGCCAATATACCTTTTGATACTCATTTCCTTGAAATAGGAGCAGGAGTTGGCCATCTGGCCTATTGAGCCTGTTGGACATTTAATATGATTATGGCAGATCTAGCTGTGCACTTGGCTCTACTTACCTGCTTGATCCCCCATAACCTTTAATTCCCATACTATTCAAGAAAACAACTGTATCATAAATATATTTAATGAGGCAGCCTCGATTACTTCCTTGGGTAGATAATTCCACAGATTGTCTACTCTGGGAAAGGTAGCTCCTCCTCTTCCCTATGTATCTCACATACCTGTGGAAACCTCTCTCCTGCTTTCTTTTCTATATTTTTTCATTTTATGTTTTTAATACGATCCCCTCTCATTCTACTGAATTCCAGCGAGTACAGCCGTCTGCGACAATTTCCATAGATTCCTCACCTCCTCTCTTCATCGGCTGAAATCCTAATTTCCGGAATCAACCTGATGTACCTCCTCAACTAAGATAGACCTCCCCAACTTACAATGTTCAGACTTATGATATTTCGAGGTTACGATGGTCAGAATCTCTACTTTTGATTCAAGTTCCGATGTTTATTCGCCCTTGCAACGCCCCAGCCACCCACACATCCGAGCTCTTGAAGCCCCAACTGCCCATGCATCCAAGCTCCTAATGCCGTGGTCACGCATGCATCCGAGCTCCCGACGCCCCGGTTTCGAAATTATAATTTCAACTTACAATGAGAATGCTGGAACCGAACCACATTGTAAATTGGGGGTCTACCTGTATCCTTTCTCAAGTAAGGAGTATCAGATCTGCACGCAACACTTAGTTGCTGCATCACTAGTCCCCCGTATCTCTCTCTAGCAATGAAGGTTCACGTTCCTTTTGCCTTACCTGTTGTACCTGCAAACCAACCTTTTGTGATTCATGCAAAAGCACTCCCAGTTCCCCCTGCACAATAGCATGATACAATCTTTCGTTATTTAAATAATTGATCTTTTTTTTTCCCCTCCAAAGTAGATAACCTTACATTTGCTAATATTGTAGCATCTGCCAGATATTTTTGCTATGTTGTGGATTGATTGCTGATTTAAGAACACAATAATTTTTTTGATGTCTGAATGTTGGAAATGGTTTGCAGTAATTACGAGAAGATGAGGTTTAATGTGAAGTTAAATCTGTAAAGTGGATATCTGAAATAATTAAAATAAAACTATAGCCTGAAGTCTGTACTTGTGGGTCAATAATTTAGTTTGGAAGGCAAACTTATTTAATTTGCATGCTTAAAATTGAAAAACCGTTCTCTGTCGTCATGCCTTTTAAAACAAACATAGTTATTTGTTTACCTAGCCTGTCTCGGAAATTTGGTTGATTAAAGTTAACCAATGGCACTTTGTTTTTGTTAATATTGCAGTTGCAAGTCTGTGGTTGATATCTCTTATTGCATTGCCAGAGGAAATGGTAGAATCAGATACAGTTCCTCTGTATAAAAGGCATTAGAAATGCGCTTAAATGGGCAAGGTATAGAATAAGGTAATAATGCGGGCCAAAGGGATTGATGTGATGGCCAAAATTGTTAAGTATGGACGTGATGGGCCAAAGGTCCTGTTTCAATGCTGTTCGACTCTAACATTGCAGCTGTCATTTTACCCCAGCATCACTTTCCTGACCTAATTCCCTTGATTTCTTTAATAAGTAGAAAACTACATTTCAGGCTTCGATATTGTTGGTGAGTTAATTTCCCCAGCACCTTTGGCGAAGAGTTACAAAGATCCACAGTTGTTTGAATGAAGAAATGTCTCTTTTCATTCCTAAATTGACTGGCCTTTTCTAAGGTTGTGAGACTGGTTCTAGACACCCAAGCCAAGGGAAGGATTGTTGCACAAAAAATTTGTATTTCAATCAGACCCACTTTTGTGAGCTCCAGAGAGTAGAAACCTAGTCTACTTAAATATAGAAAAAAAACAAAAAATACTGTAAATGCTAAGCAGTTTAGGTGCCATTTGTGGAAAGAGAAACAGTTCGTTTTGGGTCTGAGTCTCCTCATTTGGTCCAGCGCTGTCTGTAAGGAGTTTGCACATTCTTCTTGTGAAAAACGTGGGTCTACTCAGGGTGCTCTGGTTTCCTGCCACCGTTCAAGCGTACTGGAGTTGTAGGTCAATTGGGTGGCACTGACTTGTGGACCAAAAGGGCCTGTTGCCCTGCCAAATTTAATTTAAACTAGTCTATTGATCTTTCCTCATGGATTAAGAGCAAGATGTTCTTGACTAGTGCGTCTGTCAGGTGAAGGTTGAAGGCAACGGGTGGCACGGGAGCTCAGCCAAAATGGTGCCCAGCTTTGTCTACTGAAAAAAGTGCTGGATTTTGGAGGTTGCTGGTTTTCAGAATTCTGGATAAAAGGTTAGGTACCTGTAGCATTTCTATTCTTGCCATTGTTTCTGTAGCAAGATGTTGGGGATAAGAACGGTTAGTGGTACCTGTCTTTGTGGAGGTGTCATGCATGCAGTATCTCTTGAACAATGACATAATTAAAAAGGTGCCTGTGCTCCAATCAGGATATTATCAAGAGTTAGATACTGTTGGAGTTGGCTTTTTCTATTCCCTTCTTCCCTGCATTTCCTGACATGCTGTTACATTCTCCCTAGACTTGTTTATCCTTATCCTTAACTTGATTATGTATCTTTACCATTACTACATAAAGTACTGTACACTGTTTGACCTGCTGAGTTTCTCCAGCTTTGTTTTTACTTCAACCACGGTGTCTGCAGTTTCAAGTTTTACACTTATTTATCACTACTGCACTACTTGCTGCATGAGTTAACTTGCCTTGATAGCGTGCAAAACATAGTTCTTTAATGTGTCTCAATAATACATGATAAGTTTTCCAGAGAGAAGATTTATGCTGGAAAATTTTTGTTCTGGCTCATCCATTGTGGTTTTTTGAGATTTTGTTGCCATTAATGACTCTAAGCTTTGGGATAGTCTGGAAACACGTTTGGGAAAGTAGTGAGTGGTCCGTGTTAATATTGGGACAAGAGTAACAGCCGTAATGGGTTTTAATGCCACAACCTTTTGACTTGATCATGGTATCACCAAGTTATACATATTAAATATTATGTGCTTTAAGGAGTATCTACTCATACATTTTTTTTATTGCAGGAAAAATATAGAAGATTTCACTGCACCCAGAGAAAGAAGTGACTTGGGATTGATCACATTTGATTTGTCTGCTGATATCCTTTCAATATACCAACAAAATGCAGCACAAAATCTCAATTTTGTTGTTTTCTTGATCATCTTTAATATCATCCAGTTCTCTCAAATATTTACATCTGTTATTACAATGACACAGATGGTTGCTTCTGTAAGTTTACTATGGATTTTCTAGGAATTGGAAGTACAGAATTAAGAATGCTTCTGATTTGATGTCTCTTTTGGATCCATTAATTGGTACGAAGTGTGAACAATTGGCTAAACTGGTAGCAATTTGCTATTGTTTTATGACCTTGTTCAAATTTCTTAACTGCTTTCTACATTTGAGTCCTATCTTTGACTGGAACGTCAAGCAGTTGTTCCTTTATTTATCAGCGGAGTACAAATCAAGACACAATGTAAGTATATTCTCTTTGTACAATAATGTGCCCTTGAATGTTTTAATGAACTTTAGATCCCTATCACCTCATTATAGGAAGAATATGGAAGCTATGGAGAGGGTGCAGAAGATATTTACCAGGATCTTGCCTGGTTTGGAAAATAAGTCTTATGAGCTAGGACTTTTCTCTTTGGAGAGAAGAAGGATGAGGGGTTACTTAATAGAGGTCTCCAAAATTCTGAGAGGAATAGATAAAGTAGACAGCTAGCACCTTTTTCCTAGGGCAGGAGTAGCAAATACCACAAAGTGAAGGGGGGCAAAGTTCAGGGGAGACATCAGGACTTTTTTTTTGTGCAGAATGCCTTGCCACGTGATGGTAGAGGCTGAAACAGTAGGGGCATTTAAGAGATTCTTAGACGGGCGACGGGCACATGGATGAAAGAAAAATAGAGGGTTATAAGGTAGGGAAAGTTTCATTTTTTTAAGGTGTGTATATTATAAACAGAAGCCTGTAGGCTATATTGTTCATTTTATTTGATTTGTTTTCAGCTCTTTAATCTCTTCACATTGAACATATCGATTCAACGATTAGCATTGTTAAAAGGAAAAAAAAAAATCTGACTGCATCTTCATTGAAGACTTAAAAATGGCCATAAAAATGCACCTCAAAATTAGTTAGGGGAGAAAATATCAGACATTTAATTACCCACTTTGGTCTAAAGCCAGGAAGACTTGGTTTTCTTTGTTTCTAATGCCTTTAACAGAGTGATTGATTCAAAATCTCACATGAACTACTTGATATTGCAAACAAACAAAACCTATCAGTGTGTTTTAA
The DNA here is from genome assembly GCF_036971445.1 of Narcine bancroftii. Classification (NCBI taxonomy): domain Eukaryota; kingdom Metazoa; phylum Chordata; class Chondrichthyes; order Torpediniformes; family Narcinidae; genus Narcine; species Narcine bancroftii. Next base: position 141,602,618 of record NC_091469.1, on the reverse strand, counting down.
AAGGCTTTCAGAAGAGGGAAATGGAGTTGGAAAGGTAGAGATTGAGGAAGGAAATTCCGAAGTAGAGACTCCATAACGACAAACTTAATCAGAGACTCCTTTAAGGACTCTTACTTGTACACTTTATTGATTTTCTTTTTGTTCTCTCTGTATTGCACAGTCACTTTTGTTTACATTCATTATCTGTTTACAGTTCTTTTGTTTGTTACATGTTTACACTATGTACAGTTTTTTTTTGCACTACCAATTAGTGGTAATTCTGCCATCCCTGCAGGGAAAAGGAATCTTAAGGTTGTATTTGATGTCATGTATGTACTCTGGCAATAAATCTGAAATCTATTTGTGGGGCTCGGAATTTCAGCAGAATTTTTACATTGAGGCTTTGCTTAATCAGAATCAACAAACATTAAGAAGCATAAATAATGGGACTTAGTTCTGATCTGGGTAGCAGTATTTTTAATTTCCTTAATTTTACTACCGAGAAAGTCTAGTGGAATGCATTAAAAGATGTACAAAGCCCACTATAATGCTTGGGACAAAGACATTTGTTTTCCTTTATTTTTCTAAATTTGTATTCAAACAATTCATATGTAGGTATCAATCTGTATACATACTATTTTGTATTACTGCTTTTATTTTTTTTTCTTGTTTTGGATTGCGAGAGGAGATGCGTACAGGCACACAAAATTTTGTTGGATTTGGAGGAGACCGGGGCGGGGGCAAGGTATGATGGCGTAGGGAGAAGATGTGGAAAAACGCCTCCCCAGCAGAACTATTAAAAACCCTATTTTTAAAGATTTTGTAACTTTTTCAAAAATATTGGATATATTGATATATTCTGAAAGCAACTATGAAGAAAATAAAAGTACAAGCAGTTAAAAAAATGACTTCTAAACAGCTATCAAGTACAGAAGAATTGGGCTTACCTTTAAAGTGGAGCTTGCGGAGTCCATTCCTGCTCACCCAAGACCACAACGGCAGTACCTGGGAAAGACCCACTTGACTCCGGCGCTGACTTCACGCAGAGTTGTGGAAGAGGGCACCGGTGCCCGAAGATGTCCTCCTCCAGATTACGAGGAGCAACTGTGCATGCACGAAACTTCGCGCATGCGCGTTATATTGAGTTCGGCCTGAGATGCGGGAGGACCGACTTCTCTCGGCCCAGCGATGCTGGGCTGACGGGAAGGGGGATCCAAGCCTGCATTCGGGCTGAAATGTCATCTGCATCAATGGAGGAGGAAGAAGGCAACACTGGAGGGGGACTGGAAGAAAAAGAAATTATCCAGGTATGGAGGAGGAAGAGACTTGTATATAAAGGTAGGCCCATAACTAAACAGGTTTCAACAAAGTTTAAATCTGGCCCTCATTATTCAGACCCACCAAGTCAAGTTGATATATTTAAACAGAGAAAATTTGGCAACTCCGATGGGTCAAGGTTTTTCATCTGATATGAAGGGGGAGATATCATCTATTAAGTTGGATGTGACAAAGTGTGTGAAAATGGTGGATAAGGTACAAGATAAATTTAAGAAGATTGAGAAAGATTTTCTTCACTGTAAGGATGTGAAACAATGTAAATAAAAGATGGGTCAGATGGAGGAGTCATTCACTGGTTGGGAAATTCAGAGAAATGATTTATTGAAGAAAATTGATGTGTTGGAGAATCAAATTCAAAGGAATAACATTAAAATTGTTGGTCTTCCATAAGATTTTGAATGCCAGGATCTGATTCAATTTTTTCAGAAGTAGATTCCTGAAGATTTGGGGAAATAATATTTTCTGAATGGTTTGGAATTGGATAGAGCTCATAGAGCGATAAGGAAACCTCTTCCAGGTCAAGCTCCACATTCTATCCTGATTAGATGTCTACGCTATTAAGATAGAGAATTGATTTTAAGCGTTGCAGTTCAAAATGCGAGAAGTGATCAAAGCCCCTTGGTAGTTAAGAATAATTTGTTATTAAAACAGTAAAGAATTTAATTCTGCCAAAGCTGTTTTGTGGAAGAAAGGATACAAATTTGCTTTTTGATACCCTGCTGTACTTAAAAGTTTTTTATGGAGACTTTCAATCTCAGTTCTTTAATGACGACGCCGAAGCTCTTACATTTGCTAATTTTCTACCGGATAATAAACAGATGAAAAGTCAAGAAAGCTTTTCTCAACAGTCTGTTCCCGTTCAGAAGAGGAAGAATGGAGGGTGAGAGAAGAAATCTCAGCAGTTGATTGATATTGATATCGACGATGATCAAGTTAATAGAGATCTGGAGGAAGCATATCATACTTGAAATGACTTGTCGATTATTTTATTTTGTTCTGTCGTTGGTTTCACTACCGATCCTTCTGAAGTCATTGGCCATGGCCTCCGAAACAAGCAGGAACTGAAGATGGCTGTGTTACAGACTTGGCAGAGCATCACCAAAGAAGGTACTCAGCACCTGGTGATGTCTATGAATCATGGACTTCAAGCAGTCATTGCATGTAAGGGGTATGCATCGAGGTGCTAAATATGACTATTTTAATATACTTATATTCCCAAATATTATGGTGCCCTCAAATGAGTGGACAATGTATAAAAAGGGCTGTAATTTCTACATAGTCAAACCAAATAAAATCTGGAATGTGCACTTTAATTACATGTGAATTGTTTAATTACAAATTTAAAACTGTGAAACACAGGAGCAAATAAAGAAAAACAATGTCTTTCTCACAACATTAAAGAGGGCACTGTGAGTGGTAGATGAATTGAGGTAAGGTTGTCAACTTTGCAGAGCATAAATTGACAGATTTGGAGATGGGTTGGAATTTGTGATGTGATACGCACCTGCATCAAACTTTACACTGAAGTCATGCAGTTTCCCTGGCACATTTTCAGACGAGACCATAAGACATTGGAGTGGAATTGGCCATTCAGTCCATCAAGATTGTCACGCCATTCCATCATAATTGATTCACAAACTGTTTTTAACCCCATTCTTTCCCATAACCCTTGATTCCCTGCCTAATCAAGAATGCATCTAATTGGCACAGAAATAGATTTCATGGTGGGGAACGGACAGGTTCTGAAGATGAAAACTTTGGCTTTCCCAACATCTGAGAAACCTTTTATGAATCTCTCCTGTCATTTTGTTGGCTGCAGTCATTTAGAATGAGTGGTCAGAGGACAGCAACTTTCCTTTTCGGAATTCTCTAAGTGTTGGGATGCACTGTATGATCCTTGTGTCATCTGAAATTCAATAATGATAAAACAAGTTAAATTGGTTAACAAAATCCCGATTTCACTTTTTTTTTACTTGAGGGGGTATAAAAGAATTGCACACATTCACTGTAGCAGATTTGTAGCTAATTACGACCAAGTATCCACATGTGGATAGACGGATAGTCTGGTAAAACTCTTCATAAGATAGAAACACTCAGGGTCACTCCCCTCTTGAGGGAAGCATGTAAGTGAACCATATCAACTGTTAACTCTTTATTAGAACTATTGACTGAACAGTGATATACAGTTCACAGCAATTCTTCCATATTCCCAGCAACAAGGCCCTGTTATTATTTAGTGTGATCTGGTTTTCATGGATTTCTTCATTTATGTTATTTTTTAAATGTAGGCATTGAACCAGGTTGTTCTCTGGGACAAGATTGTACTTCGTGGAGACCAAACAAAGTTGAATCTGAAAGATATGAAGTCAAAATATTTCTTCATTGATGATGGAAACGGCCTGAGGTAAACAATTTATGCAAGTTTATCAACTGAGCGCTTTGCATTAAAGAAACACTTTTCCTCTAAACTTACAGGTTAAACAAATATGAATGTTTGAATTCTGTCCACATTGTGTGAATATTAACTAGTAGATGTGATGTGAATAATTTCTAATTGAAGTAGTAGAAGTGAGATTAGAAATAATTAAAGATGCATTTTTTTATTTTTAAACTTGTTCATACAGCACGGTAAAAGGTCATTTTTGGCTTCAGGCCATGCCGCCCAATTGACCTACAACCCCCGGAATGTTTTGAAGGGTGGGAGGAAACCGGGGCACCTGGAGGAAACCCTCGCAAACATGGGAAAATGTACATACTCCTTACCGACAGCATGGGATTTGAACCCCAGTCCTGATTACTGGCACTGTAATAACGTTGCACTCACCACTACACTAACCTTGATGAAGGGACTCAAGCCCAAAACATTGGTTATGTATAGTTATCTTTGCGATATAAAGTGCACTGCGCTGGGTGGGTCACGTCTCCAGAATGGAGGACCATCGCCTTCCCAAGATCGTGTTATATGGCGAGCTCTCCACTGGCCACCGTGACAGAGGTGCACCAAAGAAAAGGTACAAGGACTGCCTAAAGAAATCTCTTGGTGCCTGCCACATTGACCACCGCCAGTGGGCTGATCTCGCCTCAAACCGTGCATCTTGGCGCCTCACAGTTCGGCGGGCAGCAACCTCCTTTGAAGAAGACCGCAGAGCCCACCTCACTGACAAAAGACAAAGGAGGAAAAACCCAACACCCAACCCCAACCCACCAATTTTCCCTTGCAACCGCTGCAACCGTGTCTGCCTGTCACGCATCAGACTTGTCAGCCACAAACGAGCCTGCAGCTGACGAGGACATTTACCCCCTCCATAAATCTTCGTCCGCGAAGCCAAACCAAAGAAGAAGAAAGATAAAGTGCACTGTTTGACCCTCTGAGTTTCTCTAGCATTTTTTTTTGCTGCACTAACTGTGCTGGCCATTCTGTTGATAGAGAAGTGATTCACCATTGAAATACGGATATCACAGCACTTACTGTGCCATGACCTAGAGTTTATGCCTCCGTCTCAGAGAGAGACTTGAACTCGCAATTTCTTTTTTTTTGCTCAGGTCCTTGTGCTCCTAACTACCATATTTTCACTCGCATGTAACGCGCACTTGCAGTATTCTAAATTCTGACACGCAGAAGCAATTTGCGTTTAAATGAGAAAGCACATACCAGTATTTGCCCTTTATACTGATGATATCCCTGCTGCAACACATTAACAAGCTTTGGAGAGGAATCATTTAAATAGATCGAAGACAGGCTTCAGAGTTGAGGAGCAGGATTTTAATTCTAACGTCTCAAATCAGAAGCACTTGATATGTTTATCTCCTCCCTCCGGGATGGGTCTGGGCATTTAATATTGGTAAGGTGCAGTGCCCTAGCCAGAAGGTACAGTTTATAGGAATACCATGGTGTACAAAGAGATATTCCCAAGATCAAAATTTCCCACGCCCACTATAAATTGTGCATGTTCTTTCATTGCCGCTATTATATTCTCATGTTCATTATTATATTCCAATGCTCGCTATAAATTTCCAGCACCTTTCCCATGGCTGCTACAAATTGTGCGCATTCTTTCAGTGCCGCTATTATATTCCCATGGCCGCTATAAATTGCCAGTTCAACTTTCCCACACCGTTATTTCAACATGTATAAAATATTCTCATATAGCATACACATATAACATGCGGGAGAGTGCCTGTTTTATAAAATATACCTATAACACATGCTATATTAATAAAAATACGGTATTTGTCCTTGCATAATCTTATTTGTGCTCGTTTTTCCTCTTCTTAAAGGTGGGTTTTTGTAATGAAGGCAAAGTGAACCACAAAAGCCCTACCACTTGATTGGTCATTTATACATCGTCATTAATTTGCAATAAGATTTAGTTGTGAAACCAGTCTTTTTGATAAATACTGAGAATATTACATTTTTTTTTAAAAAAAGCATTGTTATAGTACCATTTAGGAGGTTTGAATGTTTAATGATTTGTTGTGATTAGCAATTTTTATTATTTGCTGTGCATTACTGAATTTGGCAGTGAAATTTCCAGCCCCAGTTTCATGTGATCTGTTCATTACTGTAGCTGGGTTGAAAGGTAAGCAGTGTAGCCTGATTTTCCCTCTTGTTGAATCCAGGTGGTAGTAAGAAGTAAATCCTGGAAAATAAAACTTTTGTCACTTTTGAAAGAAACTTGAGGCCGAGAGAAGAGGTTGATAAATTTGGGGGAAAATGCACTAGTTAAAATTCACCCTTCAGCAAATTTTCCAAAGAAAGGCATTGTGTTTTCCACTTACAAACGTCTTTGTTTTTTTTTCCAGATGATTCATGTGCTTCAGGTTTAAAAGTAAAATAATTTGACTATCAGGCATGTTTTTCTGCCATGTTTCATATGGGGTTGAGATTGTTACCATTTTAATAGTTCATAATTTAATGATCTCTGGTAAACTGAGGATTTCTAGATGGTTAGTGACCCAGCAGTTAGAGTTGTTGTTTCAGCACAGCTCCAGTGGTCCGGAATTGGCTACTGTAAGTTGCCTCCACTGTCGGTAGGAGAATCGGAAAGATGATGAGCAGAAAATAGGTTGCAGGGAAATAATGGGATTGATTGAAAGGCTACGAAAGACCCATAGACTTGATGGGAAAAGGTCTCTCTGTCACTTAAAGCTGTGAGAAATTCATGTGAAATCTACTGGAAAGTATACAATGTAATTTGTGGTTGATGTCTATTGGTCTGTGTTGAGTTGGTTATTTCTAACCAGAATTATTCAAGGATACAATTTGATTTTCCTCTCATGGTCTATAAATGGGACGAAGGTCTTTTAAATTTTTTTTTTTACTTTTTAAATTCGGGTATAGAACATTAACAGGCCCTGAGGCCCACAATCCTCTGTCATCCAGTTGACCTACCAAATCAGTATGTTTTGAAAGGTGGGAAACCCCCCCCCCCCCCCCCCCCCGGGGAAATCCCACACAGACACTGGGAGAACATACAAGCTCCTTATGGACAGCACGGAATTTGAACCCCAGTTTCAATTGCTGGCGCTGCAACAGCGTTGCGCTAACCATGCCGTCCTGAACAGAAAATACAGACAATTTGTTTCACCAATCCCAGTATTTAACTCCTAAGTGGAGCTGAATCCACAGCTAGATCACAAATGATCTTATTGAATGGTGGAGTAGGCTCAATGGGGTATATGGCAGACTCCTGTCCTATTTGTTACGCTATGTTTCTTGTGTAATGACACAGGGAAGCAAATTATTTTACCATAAAGATAGAGCAACCTTGTATGTGTTACAGTGCATTTGCTGGGAAGTGAACTTGTAGTCAGTGTAGAATAAACAGAAATTGATAGATACACTACCATCAAGAACCTCTAGATGTCAATGTTTAGCTTATTGGAAGCAATCCTTCACACAGCTCCACCAATTAGTTAACTTTTTTGAAGCCATTGAACTCCTCATCCCACTTATTAATTTTCTTTCAGCTAACTTTCGACATGTTGGAATACATGTTCCATATGTGGTGTCTGTAGTGTGCATTAAATCACAGTGGCCCCTAAATTCTGGTAAATAGTGAACTATTGAGAATGTTGTGTAATCTGTACATTTTACCCTGACATTCTAAAATTATTAGCATTATAACTTGCCAGTGCTGCAAGGGATTTTTAGCAATATCTAGCAATGACACAGATATCCTGCCTTCAGTATGCTTCTCGAATTGAACACTTCTTTTGTTGACTATTTTTGAAAGTGAGCATTTTTTACATTTGTTTTATTAACTCCAATTTATATAGTAGAACATTGGGTGCTTCACAGCATAACTTTGATAGCATTTGAGGCACATGACCGTGGGGCAGTTGACCAAAGCTGGGTGAAGAGAGGCTTTAAGGTAGGTGGGGAGAGATGAGGGACAAAGTGGCAGCACTTGGGGACAGCAGGGTGACCATTACTGTCATAAAGAGAGCCTGGAACGTGGACATGTGGGACATAAAATGGAGTGAAACAAAAAAGTCTGGAGATGATATGATTGTAGTAAATACACAAAATTGGTGGAGAGACTCAGCAGGTCCCGCAGCATCCATGGGAATCAGAGATATACAACCAACATTTCGGGCCTGACCTTTCATCAAGTAAAATGGAGGAGGGTAGGTTAAAATTGTGAGGGCACTTGAATGCAAAAATTGTAAAATCAAAGGGTTATCAATCAGTGTTGATTGATGAGCAAAAGTATTCAAGGCAAACAGGACTTGGCACGTGCCTTGTATCTTGATGAAGGGCTTAAAGTTGAAATGTTGGTTATATATCCTTATCTTTGCTACATAAAGTGCACCGTTTGACCAGCTGAGTTTCTCCAGTATTGCTTTCACTTCAACCATGGTGTCTGTAGACTTTTATGTTTTACTTTGGTACATACCTTTGTCATAGGGCGTTTTCATGTAAATTGTCGCATTTGCCATTAAAACTAATACATTGCAATGTTTTCTGTTGACAGGGGTAATGAAAACATCACTTTGACTTTGTCCTGGAATGTGGTTCCAAATGCTGGGATTCTACCTCTCATAATGGGCTCGGGGCACTACTCAGCTGTGTTTCCAGACTCGTATGAGATGTCAAAGAACTTGAACTTTTGAATCTTTTCTTTGTACCTTTTACTGTTGTAATTTGAAGCCCATAAAATTGAGAACGTATTTTTATATCCAAGTATCATGTCTGCGTGGCTGGGGTGAAAAATCTGACCCCCCCCCTCCCCCCAATGAAAATAAAAATGGGTGACTGTTTTGTATTTTTTTGTAACAGGCACACAAGAAATTTTGCATTGTATGTTTTTTTAAGTTCAGATTTGATCCCATTCTATGATGTGTTGAATTGTATTTGCTTGGGACGAGTAGAAAAAGCTCTATTTCTGCACACATAATGTGAAATGGTAATAAACACATGGCTATTAATGAGTATGATACTGAATTTCCAAAAAAACATTCCTTTGTTTCCTTCAAATGTTGATCACAGTTCTCCATTGTCTCATTGGACACAATATATTAGCAATGTACTCTTTCTGCCATAACTTCCATCTATTTAGTCTTTTGGAAATCATTTACTCTTGCATTCCAACATTGCCAGCTGTGACTGTTCAGGTGCACCGTGAAAGGCAAAGCCTAGTCTTGAGTGCTTTTAAGGTTTTCCTAACCATAAACAAAATTTTAAAAGTCCCTATACTAAAAGACTTGATTTGTATCCTTGAAGAAAATGACAGCCCCCTTATTAATTATGCTACTGATCATTACCCCTCCAACATAGGACATCGGGTGGGGAGCTAGCACCTTTTCTTTTCTCCCCAGGGCAATGGTAGCAAATATCAGAAGAAATCTGTCTAAGGTGATGAGAGTAAAGTTTATGGGAGATGTTAGAGATATGTTTTTTTTAACATAGAGATAGGTGCTGAAGGCTGATACAATATGGAAATTTAAAAGACTAAGACAGGCACGTGGATGCAAGAAAAATAGAGGCTTATAGTGTGAGGTAGGGATTGTTGAGTATATTTCTATGGGGTCAGCACCACATCGGTTAACTTCTAAAGCCTTAATCATGATGTTCTTTACGATCATTGCAAGATGTCTGATTAATTGCTAGGTAGAGATTTTATTTTCTGCAAACAAAATTTGAATCCTGTTCCTCAAGTGTAAATAGACTTGTTTTCTCTCGGGATTTTTTTTTATTCTTTGCTCTACGTTAAAGACAAAATATTTTGAGGGATGAGTATTCATATGAGTTTACTGGAGTGTCTGGGAGTCTGATGTTTGGAGTGTCTGGGCATTGCTTGTATCTGGCAGCACATTGGCTTTTATACTGTGTAACTACTGTGAATTGCAACAAGAAATACAGCAATTATACATATTCATGGTGGAATCTCAATATATTAAATCCTTTTTGTGGTATAATCTTTTAATGGTTGGCAGAGTATTAATATCAGAAACCCAGAAATTGAAAAGATTTTAAAGTCTGTGCTTCACGAAACAAAAACAACAAACCCAATATTTGAATAAAAGGTTTTATTTTTATTTTGTCCACGAGCAGTTAAACAATTGTGCTCTTTATTTTCTTGCTGCCTCCTACATTACTCATCTTTGCCTACCCCTCGCCCTTGAATTTATAAAGAAACCAGATTTGTACCAGACCACTGCTCAGCCAAGATGATTTATCATAACCTGAGCCTGACTGGCCACCTGAACTGTATGTATTTACTTGTACTCAGCAACTCTTGTATCTGAGACTGTTGCTTCTGGGCTACTAATCCAGAAACCTGAACTTAATATCCCACTACCTGCAGCTGGAAAGTTTAAACTTGGTTCACTCGATATATATTTTTTTGTTGCAGATTATTTATTACCTGTAAGGTTGATGAGTAAGAGAAAAGGAGCAGTTCACTCGGCCATCATGAATGCTATTCAATAAAATCATGACTGATCTTTTACCTCCATGCCAGTTTCCTGCATTTAATCCTGTTCATAATCCCTCAATTCTTTCAATATTCAACATTTTGTTCCATTTGAATATATTGAGCCATTTAGTTTCCACAGACTTCAAGTAGAGGATTCCAAAGGTTCATGGTCCTTCCTGTGAAGAAATTTCTTCTTGTATCACTCTTGGAAAAGTATCTCTGAAGCCTTATTCCAGATATCCCAGCTATCAGAAATATGAAACCCAAACAAATTTGTATGTTTCAATGAAGGCGAGGCTCAGACAGCTTAGATCCCATAATCAGGTGAATCTGCTTTGCACTTGTCTATCACAACATTATCCTCCCTTAGGTGGGGACACAAAATCCCGGTGGCATCCCAGAACCCTTCAAATTTGTAATAAGATGCTTTTTACTCGTGTACTGATACCTTCTTGCAGTAAAAGCCAACATACTGTGCCTGCTTTATTTTATACTACCTTGCGCAATAGATTCCATTGGCCTTGTTCATTCAGTGATGTATTTTCCCCTTGAAGCCTGTCTACATCCTTCTCACAATTCTCACAGCCACCCAGGTTTGTATCATCAGTCAATCTGCTTGCATTACGAGTGGTCCCTTTATTCAAATCATGTTGATTGTGAACAGTGAGGTGTCCAGCACTGATTGCTAATGGTATCCACAAGTTAATGCCTCCCAGCCCTTAAAATGAACCATTTACTCCCACATTCTCTAACCAATGTTAAATTCATGGTGGAATCTCAATCAGAAAACTGTGAGCAATAATTTTATTTAATAATCAGTTGTGATCTTCTGAAAGCACAGCTAATCTATAGCCACTGGTTTAGTTTTGTCTATTCTGCTACCCAAGTTTTTTTTTTAGATCAATGTGCAAAAAAAAACCAAACCTCATTCACTTGGATTTGCAAGGACGGAAGGATCTCTACCTGATCTGACCTTTATGTGGCTACTAACCCAAAATGATCCATATTTTTACCTACTCTCTGAAATGTGCTAAAAAGTCATTCTCTTCAAGCTTAATTTCAAGAAATATCAGTTATGACAGCTTCTGAAGAGATGGGATGTTAGACTCCAAAATTAACCTCAATACACAACTGAAAGCTATCCCATGTTTTTTTCAAAGTAGCTACGTGCATATCGTGAGTAAGGTGGGCTCTGGTTTCCCACACTTGCAACCCTGAACAGTGGTTGATTCAGAGGGCAGTTGAATCAATGTTCATTGGGTATAGTATAGTATATATGGATTTCCCACCAGGAAAGATATAGGTGAACCTAATAGCAATATTACAGGGATTTAATCACGGGTTATTTGTTTGAATTCCTATCTTCTAAGTCTCCATTATTGGTTCAGCATTTCATAATGAATCCTCAGAATTTGAATTGTAATATTCCAATGATGAGGTGGCTTGCAGGAAATGCTACAATGGCTTCTGTTGCAATTCCATTCATTTTCGCTCTCATCGTGTCAGTAAAACACGTTATCACATGAGCAAGTCTGTTTGAGATAAGCCACTTGGCATCTGGAGAAAGCTTGAGTGTCGTTAACTGATGCCGGGATTTGAACCGATATATTTCACCCCTCAGTATTTACAATGTTGTGGAGTTCTACAATATCTTTGTTTATTGTCTTGGCTGTTAATCTTAAAGGAAAGTTTGTGAAGCGTGACTGGAAGATTTACATGATATTCGCATTTTTTAGATTAATATAATTGATTGATGACCTGCATAGCATTTATTGGATTACAGTCAGTCCTTTGTGGCATTCATTTCCATTCTTTCATTTTTAAAGAAAATTGGCTTGGGTTAGCAGTATTCAGAAATAATACATTAAAAGCAGTAGGCTAATTGATATTGCAGTCTGGCACAAGAGAAAGCTTTGTGTCAAAAATCATCTTTTTCATTGTATTGTGTAAAAAAAACATTCGAGTGATTTCCCCAAATATAAGGAATTGGGAACAGAATGTTACTGCTTTTGGGCAAACCACTAAACAACATTGTAAATCTTTACAGGCAGTGCACATTGCAGCAGTGGAATTTGGAGGATTAAGGAAACTGCTGGTTCCAAGAGGCCTTGGTTTGGTAGGAGGATGGTGGATCTCTTAGACTTCTCAAGGTACTTTCACCCAATGCACTTTCTTTATTGATAACAAAGAAGCAAGAATTGCAACAGAGATTGTTTCTACTAGGTCATTATTTAATGGCCCAAATTTTAATTTGAAGTTCTGATCATTAGGTGTTTGATTAATTGTGGGTGGGGGGGGGGGGGCGCGGGTGGAATCTGCATTACAGAAGTACATTCTTGATACATGATTGATTCTGCATTTTCATTGTTGACATTTAACATGTTTTTGTTTGAACTATGCCTACTGCTCATGTCTTACATTCAACCCATTGGATCAAACCAGATTTAATTTTAATTCCTGACTATCAGTCTTGAATATTGCTGCTCTCACAAATCAACTAGGGAAAAGTTACGAAGGGCTGGCCATTTAAAACTGAGCTCCACAGGAATTTTTTAGACTTGAGGGCCCAAAAGGCCTGCCCCCTTCTCCTGTACTGTTCACATTTCTTTCATGCTGTTGTGTTAAACAAGGAAGAAGTTGTTACTTAATGAGTGACTCCACTCATTCCTGAAGTGCAATGAGTGATGCAAATCTTATCCAATCTTTTCACGGTGTGCTGTATTTTAGGCTGGATTCTCATCAAACCACATTACATTAGTAGAGATATTGGAACTCATTTGCAATCAAGAACCAGCACATAATTGCAGTGGATTGTACTGGACCCAAGCCTGCTCCACAGACTCTGCTCAGACTTGTCTTTTACAGCTCTGGCAGGCTAAATAAACTGAGTTATATAAATTAATGAAGTAATAAAGAACGATGTAAATTTGCACAGAAAATATACCTGTACCCTTGGAATTTAGGAGGCAGAGGGATAAGGCTAGTTTAAAATGGAAACTCTTCAGTGTTTTCTGAGTGTCCCACAGTTTGTCTCCTCACCACACCCATCCACATAGTTAAATTATTCACAGACAGCAAGTTTTCAGATGATACAAAGGTTGGAGGGATTGTCGATAGGGTAGAAGGTATGTTGCAGCAGGATGCAGAGTTAGGTGGAGAAGTGGCAGAAAGGTTGAATCTGCAAACGAGTGAGGTGATGCACCTTGGAAAGTCAAACTTGAAGGAGAATGTGATTAATGGCAAAATTCCTAACAGTGCAGGAATAGAGGGATCTTGGAGTTCAAGACAATTGATCCCTCATGGTTCTGCGCAGATCGATAGGGTGATCAAGAAGGCGTGTGGTCTGCTGGCCTTCATTAGTTGAGGGATTCAATCCAAGAGCCATGAGGTAATGCTGCAGCTCTATACAACTCCGGTAAGACCCACACTTGGGAGAGTATTGTGTTCAATTTGGATGCCTCATTGGAGGAAGGATATAGAAGCTTCTGAGAGGGTGCAGAGGAGATTTACCAGAATGTTGCCTGGGTTGGAGAACGTGTCTTAGGAAGGTTGATGAGGTAGGATTTTCCTTTGGACTGACGAAGGAGAGGTAACTTAATAGAGGTCTGCAAGGTTGAGGAGAATAGTTAGGTGATCATCCAGTTCCTTTTTTTTTCTTAGGGTGAGAATAAGAAATACTAGAGGACACCTGTCTAAGGTGAATGAGGAAAGTTTAGGGGAGATGGCAGAGGTAAGATTTTTACACAGAGAATGCATTAGCAAGGTTGGTGGTGGAAGTTGGTACAATTGGGACATTTAAAAAATCCCTTAAGAAAGGCACGTGGATGCAAGACAAATATAAGGATATGGGTGTGAGGGAGGGAAGGATTAGATTGTTGTGGAGTGAAATATGAAAGTCTGCAGACGTGTTAGTCAAAACATCAAAATGCTAGAAGAACTCGGCTAGTCTCTGGCAGCATTCATCGGAGAGATTGAAACAAGAGGTCATGAGTGTGGTGATATGTAATTACACCACTAAGTCACCAGGGGTCATCCCGGTGACCTTGTATAGAAAGCAGTCCAGAGCTACAGTCTAGCCTTCCAGGTTTGTCTTGCAAAGACAATATCTCTTAGTGTACATATTAGTTTATTAAAGCTGTCTTATACTCACACTGCTGACGTGGTTATTTTCAGTACAATGAGTTAAGGGGCAGATGTTTAGAAGTAACATGAGGGGGAACTTCTTTACTCAGATTATGGTGGCTGTGTGGAATGAGCTTCTGGGAGAAGTAGTGGCGGCAGGGTCAATTTTGTCATTTTAAGGAAAAATTGGATAGGTATATGGATGGGAGGGGAATGGAGGGTTATGGGCAGGGTGGACTAGAAGGGCCAAAATGGCCTGTTTCCATGCTATGATTGTTATATGGTTATATAAAGATGTATTTTAGATGTTTTGGGCCTGAGCCTTTCCACTCATACCTGGAGGAAGGGCTAAAGCCTGAAACATTGGTAATACATCTGTATCTCCTATGGAACTTGTGAGATTGACTGGGTTCCTCCAGCATTTCTATCTTTTGATGAGATTATTGTGGATTGGGTCAGCACAACATTGTAGGCTGAAGGCCTGTAATATTCTATGTCCACCAAAAATTGTGATTAAAATGAAAAACTCGAGCACTCAACAGTAGAGTTGACATTTTCTTTCAGTTGGGCACCGCATTTAAACAAGCTGACCCTTTGCAGACTAACCTTCACTTGCCTAAAAAGGGATTCAGGGTGCCACGTTGACCAAGCTTCCCTCAGTGCCTTGTTTGCAGTGCTCAGTGCTGCACTCAGCAGATTTCCACCTCACCTCAGAGAGGTGATGTTTGGCCTTCCAGTGCAGGAGACCAAGGCTGAGCCAAGTTGGCCGCTCACTGTAGACCCATCAGACGCAAATCTGCTCAATCTGGTCTAGAATCAGGCTAGAAGCAATTTGTTTTTCTGCCCTGCTCTTCACCAATAGGTGCTGCTCTTTCTCTTTTTTTCCCCCCTGGCTCTGTGGGTAACAAAATCTGGATGGAGGTCTCGCCTCCAGCAAGGAATAACAATCAACTTTGCAATGTTCTGGTCAACTTATTGGTAAATGACTTTTCACAACAGAAGTTTATTTTGTTTCGGCATCTATATTTTTGCTGCATATTTCACAGAAAGGATTTTTTTTTTTTAAATTTGTTCTATCAATACTTTAGAAAGATTTCACACAAATTCCTACAAAAGTCAGTCCTCTCCATGTCTATGACTTAATGGGCTGAATATCCTATTTCAGTTCCTATGTCTTATGGTATTTTGGATTTGTATTTTTATACTTCGACGTGGTTTAATTTGCAGGTTAGACAATTACACTGGACATTGTTTCTAAAGGTTTGCTTCTTGATTTAAAAAAAGGATTATGATAGATAATTTCAAGCTGAACACAAAATTAATTTCAGATTTGCTGCATCACGTAGGAAGTTGGAGAAACGGTAACTTTTATTGAATTTAGCATGTTTAATCGTAAAATGGTGCTAACACATTGCGTTAGTTTAACTGACCTAAAAATGATCTGCCACCGATCTTCGTTTGTACTCAGAATCTGATGCCTCTCGTGTCAGTGTCCAACAATAGTCAGCCAGCGTTGATGGATTTCATTTGCCCTGATACCTCGTTTCCGTGTTTGTAGTGTCCTGGTGAAGACTTTCACCATATTTGTCACTGACTGCACCAAGATCAGCGGGGGAAAAAGTCCCAAGTGCGAATGCAGAACGACTTTTCGATGTCATGTTGCACTACATGGCCTTGTATGCTTGAGAAGACTTAAAATGTGACAGGAAATCACAAAAAAATTAGTTTGTCTCTTTTAAATAAATGGTACTTGATAGGAGATTTCCCTGATCAGCCCTAAATCCATAAAATAAACCCAAAACTATTCAGGAAGCAAAATCTTGGTTGTCCAGATTTATTTAACAGTCCAAGGCCACACCAGCACCAAATGCTGTGCCATATAAAGGTGGGGGGGGGGGGGGGGGAGAGGTACCTGGACAGTTTGTTTCAGGAAGCAGTCACACCTATTAGAATAGTTGCCTCAAATTCGGCCTGTAGTCTGGGTTAAGAGGGTGTGACTGAGTGAGGCAGGTAGTGGGATCAAAGGAACTGCTGGAGGAGTCTCACACGTCGGAGATTCTTACTCCTTGTAAGGATAAGAGTGGGGGTGTAGGAAGGATGAGCAACCCGACTGTGGTTCAGGAAGACATTCAAGACTGGGGAGAGACGAGAAATGTACTGGTAACATAGTTAGGGGAATAGATAAAGTTCTCTGTCTCAGGGATAGAGCATTATAATGGCTGTATTGCCTGCCTGGTGCCTGGGTTCAGGATGTCCTATCTGAGCTGCGAAGGAATTTGCAGGGGGAGGGTAAAGATCCAGTTACCAACGATATTGGTTGAACCAGGAAAGAGGTTCTGGTCAGGGAGTTTGAGGAGCTGGTGACTAAATTAAAAAGTGGAACCAAATTGGCACAGGGTCCAGAAGATTAGAGAATTAAATGTGTGGCTCAAGGATTGGTGTGGGACATGAAGGAAAGTAAGGGAGGTGGGGTAGCGCTCTTAGCTAAGGATGAGATCAGAACAATAGAGATGATACAAGATCTAAGGAGCAAAATGTTGAATCCATCTGTGTAGAGATTAGAAATAATAAAAGGAAAAAAAAATCACTAGTGGGAGTTGTCTGCAGCCCGCCCAATAACACTACAGTAGCACAGGCAATAAAGCAATAAATATTGGAGGCATGAAAGGATGGAACAGCAGTTATCAGTTAACGTGCACAATGACTGGGTGAATCAGGTTGGTCAAGGCAACCTTGTGGAGGACTTGATAGAATGCATACTTGATGGATTTTTTTTAACAGCATGTTACTGAACCTACAAGGGAACATGCTACCTTGAATCTGGTCCTATGCAATGATTAGCTATCTTGAAGTTAGGGATCCTCTTGGAAAGAGTGATCACAATATGATGGAGTTTCTCATACAAGTGGAGGGTACAATATTTCAGTCTAAAACCAGGGTGTTGTGCCTAAACAAGGGGATGAAGAAGGAAACTAGGAACCCAGGCGATATGGAGGGATGGTTGAGGAACAGTAGAAGGCTTTCAAAGAGATTTTTCACTGTGCTCAACAAAAGTATATTCCAGTTAAAAGCAAGGACCGTACGGGAGCAGACAGCCAGCTTTGAATGACAAAGGAAATAAAGGAAGGAATTAGACTAAATGCTCATGTGTGCAAGAGCAGTTGAGGAAACTAGAAGATTGGGAAAAGTTTTAAAAGCAACAAAGAACCACAAAATGAGCAATAAAAAGAGGGAAGGTAGACTTTGAAAAAAGATTAGCACACAATATAAAAACGGACAGTAAAAGTTTTCATAATATAAAATGGAAAAGGGTGGCTCAAGTGAAGGTTGGTCCTTTGGAAGATGAGAAGGGGGAATTGATATTCGGTAATGAAGCTTTGAATTACTATTTTGTGTTGGTCTTCCTGGTGAAAAACATGAGTACTATGCCAAAGACAGATGTTATGCATGTGATTGGAGATGAGAACCTGGATCACTAAAGAGGTAATACGTTTACCAACTTTAGATTACTGCCAGACGAAGATGTTGACATTCAATTGGATAGATGTATGGGAAGGGTTTAGAAAAATATGGACCAAATGCAGGCAAATTGAACAAGTCCGGAATGGCAACTTCATCTGCGTTGTATGGCTCTAAGATTCTATGACACTAGAGGGGCTCTATGGTCCCCCAGATCATGCTTTCTGCAGACATTGTATTCCATTAGTCTCTCTAGATTTCTCAGGGAGCACTCTCCCAGCACACAACACCCCCATTGCCAGAATTGCTATTTTTTTGCAGTGCCTTTAGATATAAATCCACTCCAATGTGTGTAATGTATCTTAGTGTAGTTTATGTACCTGTGTAGTGGCAACAAGGAAGAAGAATCTTAATTTTTTCTATGACAGTATACAATAGAAAAAAAAATCCTAGCATGGCAACAAAAAACAAATAAATAAATAAAGTGGCAAACAAATAAAACGGATAGATGGATAAATGAAGAAATAGATAGTAAATAAATGAATACATTTGCTAAATAAGTGGATAGATAAACAAATAACATCCTGTCACACATTACAACCGCTGAATGGTTAAAAGCATAAATAAAATGGATAGATAGATAAATGAAGAAATAGATAGATAAATAAATGAATACATTTGCTAAATAAGTGGATAGATAAACAAATAACATCCTGTCACACATTACAACCGCTGAATGGTTAAAAGCATAAATAAAATGGATAGATAGATAAATGAAGAAATAGATAGATAAATAAATGAATACATTTGCTAAATAAGTGGATAGATAAACAAATAACATCCTGTCACACATTACAACCGCTGAATGGTAAAAAACATAAACAAAATGGATAGATGGATAAATGAAGAAATAGATAGATAAATAAATGAATACATTTGCTAAATAAGTGGATAGATAAACAAATGACATCCTGTCACACATTACAACCGCTGAATGGTAAAAAACATAAACAAAATGGATAGATGGATAAATGAAGAAATAGATAGATAAATACATGAATACATTTGCTAAATAAGTGGATAGATAAACAAATGACATCCTGTCACACATTACAACCGCTGAATGGTAAAAAAACATAAACAAAATGGATAGATGGATAAATGAAGAAATAGATAGATAAATAAATGAATACATTTGCTAAATAAGTGGATAGATAAACAAATAACACCCTGTCACACATTACAACTGCTGAATGGTTAAAAAGCAAAACACCTTTGCACAGATCCACAACATTTGTCACCTGAAGGTACAAAGGTTGCTTTAAATAATAGACCAATAACAAGCTGACCATGTCCAAGCTGTTGGTGCATATGATTCAAGAGCTCAGGACAGCATGGTCTAAGCAGCGAATTGCACACCACTATTACAACGCTGTCGCTGAGGACATCCCCATGTCAGTGTGGTTTTCCTCTGGTTTCTTCTGTTTCCTCCCATATTCCAACGATATATGGGTTTGAAGATTAATTGGTTACATGGATGTATTTGGGCGGTGTGGTCTCGTGGGCCAGAAAATCCTGTTACAGTGCTGTACCCCTAAATTAAAATGAACACTAACACATTGAATAAAATAATTGTGAAGCCACCAAGCTTTTTTTTAAATGAGGATGAAGATATTATTATGGTTCCAGTGGCAAATCCTTGTATCAATTGTTTAATGCAGTTGTCTCGGTTTCTGCCAATTGTCATAAGAGCCACACAATGATAACCAATGTTCGTAGAAACAGTGTGTTAGAAATAGAAGTACCTTAACAGAAATTGCTCGAGACAAAAATTGAGAACAAAGAACATTTATTTTACAACAATGCAAAGTTAGGTGCTTCCCCTTACCCTGGGAATACACACATACACTGGGGCTCACCCAACTTTTATACAGTGAATTTCAGTATAGGAATACCCTCCCCCTTACATTCTTCTGCCTCCTGGATGGGTTTGGCATTAGGCAATCCTTCCTGCCTACGTGCAGTTTCGGTGAACTTGGAGGACCAGGGGTATCCTGTCGATGTCTCATCATGTCATTATCCTCATTGTCCTTATTCACAACCTTGCCCTTGTCCCCATTCACACCTTTCCAACTCTCAGAGCTACAGTCTCTTCGTATGCAGAGTTCGCTAATCCTGTCTAGGGCTAATTTAATATGCATAACTTGATAAATCTGTGTAAGGCTTACTAATTATATATGTAGAACTTGGTACTTCTGTCTAGGGCTAGGAGACCCTTATCAAACCCAGACTACCTCTACTTCCTACATTCTATTATTCCTTGCCTCTCCTTATCTTATTCATACGGTGGGCTAAAGGACTTGAAGGTTCTTATCTTACATAGGCTGACTCTGCTTCCTGCATCCTAATTTCCATGCTTAGCCTGTTCATACTGGTTTAATCCATCACTCCATGTGTCTGTACTAGTTTCCCCATCTTTCATATTTTCATGTTAAGTTTACTCATCTCTCACAAGTGCAAGTAAATATATCACATGTTTGCATTTGCTTCAGGAATATTTGGCACTTCAGCAACTCACAAAAACCCAAATCATTTATACTGAAAATTATTTTTTTTTTATTACGCAATTGAGAAGAAAATATTATTAACTAATAGAAGCACGGCATTTCAGTAGCCTGGGCTACTGAAGAGTGATATATGTTCAGATACGATCATTCCACCTGGGCAATTCAAATTCAATTATTTAAACCAAAGCAGCAATTGGAAATGAAATTACCAGATTCTTGTTAAAAACCCAAATGTCTCTTCATAGCCCTTTGGGGAAGGAAATCTGTAATATACCATGTGATGCAAACCCATGCAATAATGAGGTTGACTTGTCGGAGATGGCCCAGCAACCCAACCAGTTCGAAGATAATCAAATCAAAATAGGTTCAATGACCAAGTACTTTGCCTTTTCCAATAACCCCATCAACATTCTACAAAGTAAATTAACGCAACGAGATGAGATTTAGGTTTCCAATTTGTCATGTTCGGCTGTTGGTTAATATACCAGATAACACCATAATACAGTTGCGAACACTAATTTTCTCTCTCTCTACAGATTCTAATTTTTGTTTTTAAACATAGACAGCAAGGCAACACCCTTTCGACCCACAAGCCCGTGCTGCCCACATACACCCAATTGACCCACTTTGGAGGTTTTGGAGGGTAGGAGGAAACCCACGCAGACAGTGTTGGATTCTAACCAGGGGTCGCTGGCGCTGTAACATGCTACCCTGATGTTGCTTAACTGATTGGTATTCCCAACATTTTCTGTTTTGTGTGGTTTAAAAGATACTTCACAAAAATATGGCAAATAATTTAAAGTGCTTGAAAAGAACATAGATTCTCCTGCAGGGTGGATAATTATTTTCACAGACAAACTTCACTACAAAATGCAACAGAGATAATAGCTGTTTCCTTTAAAGGAAAACTGCTCATGCGTATGGTCATAGAATCCTTCAGGGAGCTATTTGTACACTTGCTGACGTCTTATCATCCTTTGTCTCTCTGTATCCACTCCATTAATCTGCTGGTCAGGGACAGACTGGGAGCTGACATTCTCTTAAGGAATTTCCTCTCTTCTGTGAAATTTGAATGCCTGGGTGTTGCCTACATCCTTCTGTCCTCCTCTAGGATGTCTCAAAAGGGAAAAGGATTATACAAAAGATTTATCCTCCCAAATTCATGTAATGAGAAGGTTTGAACTTAAGATTATACTGAAAGGTACAAGTGTCTATAGATATCTCCGTATATTAATTTTGATGTACAGCATGGTAAAAGGCCCTGCCTGTTCCCCACCCCAATTAACCTAAAACCTCCGTACATTTTTTGAATGGTAGGAGAAAGCCCACGCAGGCAGAGGCAGAACGTAAAACTCATTACAGACAGTGTTGGATTTGAACCCAGGTTGCCGGTCGTCTGAAGATGTTGCGCTAAACTGCTACACTAACTGTACCACTTCTGTTCAAAAGTTACAACTTGCATTTTCATAGTTATTTTAATGGCAAATAATTTAAAGTGCTTGAAAAGAACATAGATTCTCCTGCATTTTGGTTGCTACCTCAGAAGGCTACCAACCAAAATGTGACATTAGCCTTTTTTAAACACCTACACCTGGGTAACTCTCTTGAGACCCAGGTGCGGTTACTGGGGCAAAGGTGCTGGAAATCACAGGGGGGTCGACCCTTTAAATTGCCAACACAGCGATTTCAGGGGATCGACCCTTTAAATTGCCAACACAGTAATTTAAGGGGGATCCCCCCTCCCCCCCCCCCCCCCCCTGCAATGACACGCTACGTACTCACCAGAAGTACTGCCCTATGTTCAGATGCTGGCTGCCCGGTGACACACGCATGCAAGCACTGATGTCGCCGGAATAAGTGGGTTGGCCATTTTTGTTTTCAAATCGCCTGTGGACACGACCTAGGTAAGTTTAACTGGGTTCCATGACTTCCTCTGAGGTAGGTCAGGGACCCTGTTGGATTCCAAGGGGGTTGACCGGGTTGGACCCTTTCTAACTGCCGCATAACTGGGGCGCTAACCGGTTAACCCCATTTTACACGACAGTTGGAAAGGGTCTACTGAGCCATGTATTAGGATGTTAAAGATGGATCACAAAGATAACTGTTCAAAAATACCTGAAGGGAGAAAATGAAAATAGGGCAGGTGAAAGGTGCATTGATAAACAAGAAAGTGTGCAGAGACTGTGATTGTAGTTCAATACACAACATTTAAGTTTAAGTAAAAATACTCAATATTGGAGAGATTCAGCAGGTCAAACAGTGTCCTTGATGTAGCAAAGACAGAGACACACAACCAATGTTTTGGGCTTGAGCCTTTCACCGAAGTATCAGAATAAAAGAATGGGGGGGGAGGTGGGTGGGGGTGGCAGGGCAGGAGATGATAGAGAAGAGAGAGAGGGGACAGCACCACTGAGGGGGGGGGGGGGGAAAGGCAGGGCTGTGTAGGTGAAAGACAGGAAATGGGGAGGGGGAAGAAAAGACAAGCAGGTTTAATGGAAAGCAGTGAAGTCAATGTTCATATCATCTGGCTGGAGGGTCCCCAGACAGAAAATAAGGTGCTGTTCCTCTAATCTGTGGGTGATCAGGGTGGTTCAATACACAAGGCCATGGGCAGTCATGTGAGCGCAGGAATGTGACCCAGAATTGAAATGGTTGGCCACTGGGAGGTCACTGTGGTTGCGGATGGAGAGGAGGTGCTCTTAATGAAGCGATCTCCCAGTCTACAACTGGTCTCTCTGATGTAGAGAATGCTACAAAGGGTGCACCAGATGCAGTAAATAAGTCCTCTGGATGTATAGGCAAAATGTTAGTTCACATGAAAGGCCTGTTTGGGGCCCTGGACCAAGGCGAGGGAGGAGGCGTGGCACAAGTGTTGTACCTCCTGCGGACACAGGGGAAGGTGCCGGAGATGAGAAGGGTGGGGAGGGATGAGTGCATGAGGGAATCACAGAGGGAGTGGTCCCTGTGGAAGGCCAAGAGAGGAGCAGCAGGTTAGATGTGTCAGGTGGTGGGATCCTTTAGTCAGTGCCAGAAATTCCGGCAGATGATGTGTTGGATGCGGAGCCTGGGGGTGGGGTGATAGGTGAGGATGAGGGGGATTCTATGTTGGCTGCGTCAGAGGGGCAGAGGGGGCCAGGACAGATGAATAGGGAATGGAGGAGATGCAGGTGAGAGCTGAGTCAATAGTGGTGGAAGGGAAGCTGCATTTGAGGAAGAAGGCAGACATTTCAAAAGCTATGAACTGGAAGACCTCATCTTGGGAACAGATATGGCAGATACAAAGAAATTGAGAGAAGAGGATGGAATCTTTGCAGGGGGAAGGGTGTGAGGAAGCATAGTCCAGGTAGTTTTTAGAGTTGGAGGGTTTATAGTATATGACCATGGAAAGCTGGTTCCCAAGATGGAGACAGATCCAGGAAGGGGAGAGTGTTATTGGAGATGGACCAGGAGTGTTTGAGGTCAGGGTGGAAGTTGGATGCAAAGTGGATGAAGTTGATAAGCTCATCATGGTGCATGAGGCAGCCCCAATGTAGTCATTTATATACCGGAGGAAGAGTTGAGGGGTCTTGCCTCTATAGGTTTGCAGCATGGATTGCTCCACAAACCCTACAAACAAGCAGGCATAGCTGGGACCCATGCG
Source organism: Narcine bancroftii (assembly GCF_036971445.1). NCBI lineage: Eukaryota > Metazoa > Chordata > Chondrichthyes > Torpediniformes > Narcinidae > Narcine > Narcine bancroftii. Next base: position 141,578,592 of record NC_091469.1, on the reverse strand, counting down.
GATACCCATGGCTACTTTAATTTAGAGGAAGTGGGATGAGTTGAAGGAGGTGTTACTGAGGGTGAGAACAAGTTCTGCCAGGCAGTGGAGGCTGGGTGACCGGTCAGGTCTTTTGTCCAGGAAGAAACGAAGTGCTTTCAGACCTGTGTGGGGGATAGAAGTATAAAGGGATTGGACATCCATCGTGACAATGAGGTGGTCCAGTTCAGGAAATCTGAAGTCATTGAGGAGATGGAGGGCAACATACAGCATGTTAACGGGCCCTTTCGGCCCACAATCCCGTGAAACCCAATTAAGCCTGATTGACCTACAATCCCAGATATGTTTTTAAGGGTGGGAGGAAACTGGAGTACCCATAGGAAACCTATGCAGAGACAGGGAGAATGTACAAACTCTTTACAGACAGTGACGGATTCGAACCCCAGTTTTGATCGCCAGTGCTGTAACATCGTTGCACTAACCAAATGCTAACTGTGTGCTAACCGCTATGCTAACCATGTGTAGTGTGAATAAAAGCTCTCATGAGTGGAGGGAGAACAAATGCTTTTATTAGCTTATAACTAAGGGTAGGGTTCAACAGTAGTCTTCAGAAAGGTTCTGGGTTTAGGCAGGAAACCAGGCTTATATGTGGGCAGATGGGGGCAGAGCTGTGAGGCAGGGCCAGCCAGCAGGACAACACCCTACCAGTGAATCCCAGTTCACTGCACCATGCTGCTGGAGTGCTGGAGAAACTTAGCAGTGTGCTTGATGTAGCAAAGATACGTGACCAGCATTTCAGGCCTGAGCTCTTCATCAAGTTAAGCCACTGCCTCATTGCTCCAGTGACCCAGATATAATACTGACCTTCAGCTTTGTGTGTATGGAGTTTGTATACTCTTGTGACCGTGTGGTCTAGTTTCCTTTCACCTGCATCAGTTGGCATCAGAAAAGGAATGATTAATGTTTTGGATGAGCAGCTAATAGTTAGCTGCAATTTGTTTGGCCTGTATGGTTCTGTTGGCAAGTTCAGTTGTGCATATGACCACCAGATTCTGCATTGTCTCCTTCATTTTGTCTTCCGTTCATGTTTTTATTTTACCCATTCCACACTTTGGAGATGCACCAAGAAAGACTGGAGTCCAAACTTCATTCAGTAATAGGGTATTGGATGGATAAGTGTCTGCTATCTTCCTTGCTTGTGTTTAGAGTTGGAAGTGCCTTGATTTCTAGGTTAAGTGGTGAAAGTAACCAATTACTTTGTTAATGTGCAGGACAAATAGAACTGGCTACAATGCAAAGCATATCTGTCTAAATCAGTGGTTCCCAAACTTCTTTGGCCTGCTGCCCCCTTGCTCTCCAGGCTACATCCCAAGGGTTTCTCCCACCCCACCCCACACAACGGCGCTGTGGAGTGGGGCAGGGTAGTGCCAGCGCTGACCATGGTGCTCTGTTCAAGCACGTGACCTGGGGGAGAAGGAATAGGGGGAGGTTGGGTTAAAGGCACTGCTGTGCCTGCTCCGGCTTGGGCTTGGTTCCTTACTGAGACTGTGTCCTCCCATCCGTCCGGGTTCTCAACGTAGGCATAATGCGCGTTTGCATGGAGCAGAGTCACTCGGTCAACCAAGGGGTTGTTCTTAGAGTACTGGATGTGGCGTCGTAAAAGGACTGGAACGGGAACCGTGAGCCAAGCTAGTATGGTCGTACCCGGCTTGGATTTCCTCCGGAAAGAGAACATCCTTTTATGGGGGGTGGCATTGGTCGCGGTGCATAGGAGGGAGTGGATGGACTGCAGGGCACTAGTGAGCACATCCTGCCAGCGAGAGGTGTGGAGACCTTTGGACCAGAGGGCAAGCGTAACCGCTTTCCAGTCGGTGGCATTCTCTCTTTTGACTTGCCCATTACCGTGTGGGTGATAGCTGGTGGTCCTGCTTGAAGCAATACCATGCTCCAGAAGGTACTGCCACAGCTCCACACTCATAAACGAGGACCCCCTGTCACTGTGGATGTAACTGGGGTACCCGAAGATGGCGAAGATGCTGTGCAGGGCCTCTATAACTGAGGAGACAGTCATGTCCGAGCAGGGCACAGTGAATGGGAAATGGGAATACTCGTCGATGGCCATAAGGATGTACATGTTACGGTTGGTTGACGGTAGGGGCCCTTTGAAGTCTCCACTGAGACGCTCAAAGGGGCGGGTGGCTTTGATGATGTGGGTGTTCTCCGGACGGAAGAAGTGGGGCTTCCACTCAGCGCACACTGGGCAGGCTCAGGTCATGGAGCGAATCTCCTCGACCGCATCGGGCAGGTTGCGAGATTTGACAAAGTGCGTTAACCTAGTGACCTCTGGATGACAGATCTCCTCGTGGAGTTTCTGCAGCCTGCATATTGGAGCAAGTCCCCCTGGAGAGTGCATCTGGCAGGTTGTTGAGTTTACTTGGCCGATACAGTATGTCATAATTAAAGGTGGAGTTCTTGATTCACCACCTGGCGATTTTGTCATTCTTGATCTTACCTTGCTGGGTGTTGCTAAACATGAAGGAGACCACGTGTTGGTCAGTCAGCAGTGTAAAGCGCCTGCCAGTGAGGTAGAGTCTCCAACAACGTAATGCCTCGACTATGGCCTGGGCCTCCTTGTCGACAGAGGAGTGTCGACTCTCTGGACCCTGGAGGGTTCTGGAGAAGAAGGCTACCGGCCGGCCGGCCTGGTTCAAAGTGCAAAATCAGATGCATCGCTTTCGACTTTGAACGGAATGGACTTGTCGATGGTGTGCAGCGTTGCAGCAACGATGTCCGATTTGATGCGGTTGAAGGCCGCTCTGGCTTCGGTTGACAGGGGGAAGGAGGTGGTCTTGATGAGTGGCTATGCCTTGTCGGCATAGTGTGGAACCCATTAGAAAAAACCCAGGTAGCATTTGAGTGCCTTCTGGGTGTGGGGGGGGGGGGGGCACAAGTCGAGGGGATGCACGCGGCCAGGGTCCGGCATGACCACCCCGTTCTCCACCACACAATCCAGAATTGATGATAGAATCTGTACTATCACAGAACCAAGACCAGCTCTCGCGATAATACCTTGTCACCATTTATTTTGCTCACTACTGGCCACTGCAGAAATTGACAGCACTGGCTTCTTCATTAAACTTTGCAGCAAACTGAATAATAACAAGACGGAAGGTTTGGACGACCCCTTTTCCCCCACTGTCCCTTGGATCTTCCACTGCTCACAGTGTGGGGGGGGGTGATGGTGGGGTGTGGGGGGGGGGGTGATGGTGGGGTGTGGGGGGGGGGTGGAATGGCAGTGCCTACTTTGGGAATCACTAGTATAAATTGTCTTTCCCACTGATGAGAGATGGAGAAAACTGAGTTGGGTTCAATCCACCACATGTATGCATTGCCCATAGACCCACACTTACTGATTTGGATGCTGTGATCCCTTTGAGCTGTATTGCCATCACCAAAAGGAACAAGATCTGATCGCATCTGAGGGTTGGATCTGGAGCTCAAGTTGCCAATGGATCTCAGCTGCAGAGGTTGCGGGACGGCTAGAGGCGAAGCCACGGACACTCAGTGTCTCTCTTTTCCTTCTCTTTCTTCTATTGTTAGGGGCACCGGGCAACTCTCTTGACGACTCTTTGTTTGCCCTACTGCAGACAAAAGTTGAAGTATATCGTCTATTACATTTTTATGTGACAATAAAAAGCACTTGACCCGCAGCAGAGTTGTACTGAGGCCTCATCCATGATACACCCTGCCAATATTTGACAAATCCTTGCCTCCTGTCTAAGCTCTTTAAAAATGTTTAATTTTTAAAATAATTTAGTATCTAAATTTTAGACATACAGCTTGGTAACAGGCCTTTTTGGCCCACAGGTCCGTGCCACCCAATTGGCCTACACCCCCAGTACATTTCGAGGAAGGAAACTGGAGTCCCTGGGGAGAACATACAAACTCTTTACAGACAGCGTGTGATTCAAACCCCAGTCCCGATCTCTGGTGCTGTAAAGGCGTTGCGTTAACTGCTCCTCCAACCGTGCTGCCCAAAGCTGAGGGGCTTTATTCCCATCTTTAAATTCCTGTAATCAGAGATACTTAAAAAACAATGGGCCAAGTTACCCTTAGCTTTGCATGTCCTTTCCACACTAAACATGTGGCCATACTAACTTTCTTGGGGCCACATGAATCCCAAGGTCATACCTTCATTGGTGCTGACAGTCCCATTAGGCAGATCTATCCATTGGAAGCTACTTAGACCCTGTCAAAAAAACCCTCTCAGATGGTCTCCTTGAAGCTTGTGGTTTGAAAGGCTTTATAGTCTTTCCAAATGTCTCTGATAATATGATTAATTTGTAAAGTATTGAACAAAATATAAATATCCTAAAATATTTTAAAACTTGTAAAAATAATACTTTTTACAATTAGCTTAATTTTAGGCATTAATATTCAGTACAATAAAATAAAAAATACTAAATATATTTCTTCGGGCAAACAATGACATGCTGGAGAGTCGATCAGCATCCATGGAAAATAAAGTCAGTCAACTTTTCAGGTTGGCATCCTTTATCGTGGGGTGGCATCAAGTAATCAAGGGCAGAGGATAAGGGAAGAGATGGGGATGAAGCTGGGTGGGTGTAAGAGGTGATAAGGAACTGGACAAAAGTTAAGAGAGGCGAAATGTTGGAAAGAAAGGAATAAAGGGGAGTAGGTAAAGATGAAATGGGAAAAGCAGAATCATATTTTAATGAAGGTCAGTGGTTCTGTTCAAGAACAAAGTCCGTGTAGACAGCAACCACTCCCCTATCCACATTTGTCATTTTCTCTGAAAGACTCGATAAATTGTGTAAAGGCTCTGACTCTCCCTATGCTGACCAATCTTTTCTAAATTGGCATAAATCCTGTCTCTAAGTATCATCTCCAGTAGTTTCCCTACCACTAGTCAGAGGTTCAACACCCTATAATTTCTTGGATTTCCCTTTTTATATAACGCTACAACATTGGCTGCTCTCCAGTCCTCCAGGACCTTGTCTCTTGCTAGTTACCATTGAAAGATCTTTGTCAAAGGTTCAAGCTTCGATTTTTATAGAATTATGAGAGGCATTGATCTTATGTACATAGAATCTTTTTTTACCCAGGGTAAAAATGTAACAACGGGTGGCACATTTAGTGCAATGCCTTAACAGCACCAGCAATTTGGACTGGGGTTCGAATCCTGTGCTGTCTGTCAGGAGATTGTCTTTCCCACTGATGAGTGGGTTTTTCCCAGGGGCTCCAGTTTCCTCTCACCAGTTTTCCTCGTTCAAAACGAGGGAGGGGGGGGTGTAGGTTAATTGGGTGTAACTTTGGCGGCATGGACTTATGGCCTGTTACATGATGTATATGTAAATTTAAAGATTAAAACTTGGACATACTAGAGGATATGCACTTAAGGTGGTGGGGGAGGGGGGGGTTGGGGGAAGAATGTTGAAAGAAAATGTGTGGGCCAATTTTATTTTGTATACAGAAGTGCTTGGGAACAGCTGTCAGGAGTAGAGTAGTAAGCTACTCTAATGTGGATTTAAGAGGCTTTCAGACCAACAAATGAAAATGTAGGGAATCTGTCATACGCAGGCAGCAGTGTTGTAGTTTAATTTGGGCATCACGTTCAGCACAGATTTGTTACTCCGTGGTACTGTTGTACGTTTTGGTGTAGATGATTGTGAGAAGTGTCAGCCCACAGGTATTGTAAAAGGTGTGAGGTTGGAGTCTGACTCCCTCTCTGTTGCATCGTTCCGGGCTCGGGTGCATAGCTGTGGATGCCCAGAATGTGCAGCCGACTGATGGTTATCCATGGCATCTCAGATAAAATGACAAGTCTCAGCCGACTGCCACTGCTTCGACTACTTCAAAAGGAAAAGTTAGTCAAAAGAAATGACAAAAAAAAATAATTTAAATGCAGCAAAACCTAAGAAATAATCAAAAAATTGAAATAATGTAAAAAAATTAAGTAACTGCATTTTATAGACATTTATTTTCCCATCTAACCTACGGGTCCTGTAATCATCTTTCAAATCAATCATTGATTCTGCTACAGGATGGGAGATGGGAGATGTGGATTTCCTAGCTTAATCCTGGGATACCAGCATGTACAGACTGCACTGTTGGCTCACGGGTTACTCAGTTCATCTTGCCCATGCACGTCCGGGCTTATTTGGAAACGGAACTGTTTATGCAGTCTGATCCTTGCACAGCTTTTGACTGAAACTCCAAAGCCTGCAGACATCGTGATTTCACTAAAACACAATGCAAGAGAAACTCAGCAGGTCATACAGTGTATTTGACATAGTAAAAGAAGTTTAACCAAGGTTTTGGACCTGAATAAAATAGTGGGGGTAGGGCCAGGGGTTGGAGCACAGATCCACAACATGAGGCCATAGGAGGAAATAGTAGAGAGAGAGCAGAAGAGGGAGGGTGTTGGGGAGGGAGGGGAGGGGAGGGAAAAGACGTGAGGGAAGGGGTGGGGAAGGTAGATGGTGCAGGGAAAGCTGGAGGGGCAGGGGAGATAGATTGAAGTCTAGGGAGGGGGAGGCGACAGACAAGGGAGGTCAGAAGGAGGAAGGTGGCTGGAAGGGCTTGTCAGAGGAGAGTTGGGAATGGTGGGGTGGGGGGAGATGGGCCGAGAAAGAAAGGGGAAGCACAATGGTGGTGAGCAGGGAGAGGCGTGAGAGGACAGAGAAGGGCAAGAAGTGGTGGTGAGGGAGGGTTGAGCCTGTGGGATCCAGCAGCGGATACGGTTGATTGCCAGTGATTATCCCTGATGACTTTCCGAAAGAAAATAACTGCAGATCCTAAAGTCAAGAACTTGATGTGGTGGCTTGAGGTATTACACACTGTAATAACTGGAGGTACTGGCCTGGACCACTCCTTCCTTCCCTCTGACCTCTCCCAGGAGATTCCCTAATAAAGTCCCGAACCAAGACCTTGACCCCAGATTACTTCCTGCTTGGATCCAGGCCAGATGCTCACTGAGCCCCAGCTAATGTCTAAACTAATAAAAGCCTTTTAACTCCGATCTATTGCTTCGTGGAGTCACTCGATTGCCCTTCACTTGATTTGTTTGGCCTTACTCACTGTTGACCCCAACTCAATTTGCCCTTCAGATGTATGCTATTTTTTCCCTTTGAATTTATTTGCAGAATGGAACATATGAACATTGAAATCTGTCTGCACAAATTTTACATTCATTTTCTGGGTCAGGGATTTATTTCTCCCAATGAACTGAAACAGCCAGAAGTGTGATTTTTACCCAAAATGCTGGGGGTAGTTTCAAACAGCAAGATAAATATAAAATTAAGAAGGTTATTCTCCAAAGGAGACACATCTGGGGTGCTGTGTGAAGCACTGGCCTCATTATTTAAAGGAACGATGTTAACATGTTGGAAGCATTCCAGAGAATGGGCTAGTTTCCTTACAGCTGGATCTCAACAACAGATTTCCAAACCCAATTGGACTCTTAAAATAAACCCAGAAAGTTTCACAATCATTTTGATTAAATGTACAAAATTCAAACTTCCAGTCTGGGATTAAAGATTGCATTCTTTGAATTCTTAGTTAAGACATCTGTATTAAATTGCAGTAACATGGCAATTCATCTTCTTCCCAGTTGTCTTCTTTGTTTACTGTTGTAGAAGCAAATGCTTCCAGTAGCAGTCTGTCATCTTATCTAAAAATAGGATTATGTTTACACCAAAACATAAAATCTTAAGCCTATGGATAGATTGATAAGGCAAAATGCTTTCAATTCATTTAAGTACTGTAGTTAAATCATAGAACTTAAATTACAATGACATTGCACTATTTCTTGATATCATAGAACATTACAGCACAGTGCAGGCTCTTTGGCTCATGAGATTGTGCCAACCTACTGCATGATCTATCTAACACCCAAAACCCTCCATTTTTCTAACATCAATGTGCTGATATAGGAGTCCTTTAAATGCCCCTATTGTACCAGCCTCTACTACCATCCCCTTCTGTGTGTCCCAAGCAGCTACCATTTTCTGAGTAAAAAAAAACTACCCTGACATCTCTCTTAAACTTTCCTCCACTCACCTTAAACAGGTGTCCTCTCGTACTGGCACCCTGAGCTGGCTGTCCTCATTAACTATGCCTCTTATATGCCTCTATTATTCTTTATTCTTATTCTTATTAAGCTGTGTCTCTTCCTTCATCGCTGCAAAAGAGAAAAGCCCGAGCTCACTCAACCTTCCTCATAAGTCATGATCCAAGCAGCATCCTGATAAATACCTCCGTGCCCTCGCGAAAGCCTCCTCGTCCTTCCTGTAGTGGGGCAACCAGAACTGAACTCAATATCCCAAGTGGGGTCTTTGCTGCTCTTGAACTCAGTCCCCTGACTAATGAAGGCAAGTGCATCATATGCCTTCTTAAACAGCCTATCAATTTGTTCAGTAACAATGGACTTCGACCTTCAGATCCCTCTGTTCCCCCACATTGTTAATAATCCTGCTGTTAATCTTGTGCTCTGCCTTCAAGTTCAATCTTTAAAAGACTATCACTTTTCCTGAATTAAGTCCATCTGCCACTTTTCCACCCAACTCTGCATTCTGTGATAGCCCATGACATCCTGCGACTCAATCCACAGAGTTCCTCCAGCCTTTTTGTGCTTTTACTACAATCACAGCATCTGCAGGGTTTCATGTTTCACAAGACTGACCAGTAGCCATTATTATGAAGAGCATGTTGTCAATGGATGCTCGTATGAATGGGATAATGAAAATAAATTTCAGCCAGTTTCTCACTTAAATTATTGATGTTGCATGTCTCAAATACCCTGTCTTGCTCACATATTTTTCTTGTCATACAAGGAGCTCTAATCTGCTGCTTCAATTCTCCATCCCACTCCCACCTTGACGTATCTGTCCATGGCTTCCTTCCACCTGTACTGATAAAATGAGACACAATGTAAGTTCAAGGTGATAACCGCATCTTCTGTTTCAGCGCATTGCAGCCTTCTGGTCTCCAATTCTAAATGTTATAATTTCAGGTAACTCATATTATTTTCTAATATCAGAAATGGTTGGTGCACACCAGGTAACACAAGGACTAGGCAGAGAGAGGTCTTAACCCAAGGTCAAGAAGATCCATGTCATGTGGACACCAGCCCACAGTTGCATGAACATGGCACATGGCCACAGTTGCATGAACATGGCACATGGCCACAGTCGCATGAACATGGCACATGGCCACAGTTGCATGAACATGGCACATGGCCACAGTTGCATGAACATGGCACATGGCCACAGTTGCATGAACATGGCACATGGCATATAATCAGTAGGAATGCCCATACAAACATTACCGCCTGCAGATGTATTCTGTATTCACACATGTTCTGAACATTCTCCCTTTCTTCCTTAACCCATTCTTCACACCCAGGTTCCACATTCCAGCTCCTGTATCACCCTTCTTCCTTCAGTGCCTTCACTCTTTCTAATCCCCTTCCAACATGTCCTCCTGCTCCTTCATTAAACTTAGAGTCATTGATCCATACAGCATGGAGCAGGTCCTTTAACTGAATAGTCCCTCCAGACCAAAGAGCAGAGTGGGCTGCCTCAATGACTATCACCCAGTAGCTCGCACATCTTCTGTGATGAAATGCTGTGAGAGGTTGGTCATGGCCAGAATTAACATGTACCTCCATAAAGGTCTGGACCCGCTGCAACTTGCCTACCATCACAAGCGCTTCCATAGAGGAGGTAGTCACTGGCTCTCCACTCAGCTCTGAATCACCTAGGCAACAGCAACTCATTTATCTGGCTGCTCTTCATTGACTACAGCTCAGCCTTCTACACCATTATTCCCTAAGGGCTGGTCAACAAGCTCGAAATTCTGGACCTCGGCACACCCCCTCTGCAACTGGATCCTTGACTTCCTCATTGGAAGACTAAAGTCAGTAGGAATTGGAAGCAAAGTCTCCTCCTCACTGACAATTACATGCTTAGACAACTGCTCTACTTACTCTACATCCATGACTGTGTGTCTAGACACAATTCAAATGCTATCTGCATATTTGCTAATAACACCACAGTTGTCAGCAGAATCACAGACAGAAATGAGTAAGTGCACAGGAGATCAGCTAGTTGAATGGTGTCACAACAACAAACTTGCACTCAATGTTAGCAAAAGCAAGGAGATAATTGTGGACTTCAGGAGGAAATCAGAGGAACACGAACCAATTCTCATTGAGGTGCCAGCAGTGGAGAAGATCAAGAACTTCGAATTCCTGGATGTCAGCATCTCTGAGGATCTGTACTGGATCCTCCATGTTGATGCAATCACAAAGAAGGCTGCCAGCAGCTATACTTAGTGAAGAGTTTGAAGAGATTTGATAGGTCACCAAAAACTCTCAAAAACTTCTACAAGTTGAAAACATTCTGCTTGGTTGCACCACTGTCTGGTATGGAGGTGTCAATACTCAGGTCGGGAAAAAAGTCCAGCGGGTTGGTAATTTGGCCTGCGACATTACAGGCATCAGACTTCACTCGATCAAAGACATCTACAAGAGGCAGTATCTTAAGAAAACAGTCTCTTTTCTCAAGGACCCCAACCACCCAGATGATGCCCTCCTCATTCTGCTACCATTGGGAGAAAGTAAAGGAGCCCGAAGACAAGCACTCAGCGGCACAAGGACAGCTTGTTCCCCTCTGCCATCAGATTCCTGAATGATCAATGCACCATAGATACTACTTCACTTTGTCTTTTTCTTTCACTGTTTTAGTTTATTTAACTTGAAATGCGGTTTGTAGAAATATTTGGACTGTGACGCTGCCGGATTCTGATTCTGGGCTAGTCCCATTTCCCTGTAATTGGTTGTATTCTTCAGTCCTCCCTATCCCTTTAAACATCACGATCATAACTGCTTCTACAGTTTCTGTGACAGTTCATTCCAGATGTGGGACAACCTTCTGTATAAATCGCTCTCCTCTCATTTTGAATCTGTACCTTCTATTTCCAGAATCTTCTATTCATGGAACAAAAATGAAGATGATGAAAGAGTATAATTACAATAAAAGTACAGATGGCCTAAAAATGTCCAAACTGGTACACAAGATACACCCATGTAAAACGCATTAACAGATAGAAAAAACAGATAATCAATCTAAAAGGATAGATAGATAAATATTCACAGTTTTAGTTACTGTGAGAGAAAAGAAGATGGTGTTTCAACAATGTTGGAGAGATCTTTTGCTGGTGTTGGAGTCATTTATGGTTTGGGTTAGGATGGTTCGAAGAGATTCAAGAGCCTGATAGTGGTTGGTAAAACAAAGTACTCTTGATCCAGGGGGGTGCTGGACTTCAGGCTTGTGTTCCTTCTTGCTGAGAGAAGGTTATAACTGAGGTCATAAGGATCCTTCATGATTTTGGCAATATCTCACATAGATCTCTTCTGTGGACTGTGAGCATTCAGTTTATCCATGGCCCTCATGATGGAGATAAATCAATCTCATTTATCTGCACTGAGCCCATATCCCTCTACACCAGTGTTTTTCAAAATGCCTACCAAAACTCACGTTCCACTTTAAGCAATCCTTATTCCATCAGTGCTCTGTGATCAGTAAGCGATGGCTTAAGGTGGGAGGTGAGTGGGAAGGGAAGGATGAGAATCACGACTGTGGACCCAATTGTTACTGAAATATTTTGCTTGAGAAAAATTGTCCTTTGGAGTTATGAAACCGGGCACATAATGAGTCAATTAGGTACGATTAAAACAGTGGTTTTCAAACCTTTTACTTTCCTTTAGTCATTGTATCTGGTGAAGGAATTCTCATAATTGAAAACAAAGATTTTTCTTCCTGAACACATTTGGGTGTACGTTATAGATTTGGGGCTGCTGATCAGGAAAATCACCTTAAAATTTTACTATCACATACTGTTTTTTACAGTAATGCATTTTTGTGATTTTAAGTCTACTTCAAGCTACAAAACCATGAAGCACAATGTGTCATTGAAAATCCATTTTCTGCATTCGCACTTGGGCTTCTTCCCTGCTAATCTCAGTGCAGTCAGTGAAGAACATGATGAAAATTTTCACCTTGACATTGTGACCATGGAAAAGTGGTATCAGGGCAATTGGAATCCATCAATGCCGGCTGGCTATTTTTCGATACTGGCAGGAGAGGCATCAGATGCTGAGTACAAATGAAAAACAGTGGCAAAACATTCTTAGGTAAGTCGAACTAACGCAATGTGTCAGCGTGTAGTGAACTGGGATTTGCTAGCAGTGTGCTGTACTAACAACTGGTTGCACCTCCTGGCTCCTCCCCTGGGGGCCCATATATAACCCTAGTTTCCCACCTAAACCCCCCAAGAACCCCTCTGAAGCCAGTTCATGAACCCTACCTGTGTTGTAAGCTAATAAAAGTGTTAGTTCTCCCTCCAGTCGAGTGTGAGCTTTAATCTACGGTGAACATTATACAATTGCACATGCTAAATTCAATAAAAATCATTTAATATTTCTCCAACTTCCTACGTGAAACAGAAAATATGAAATGATCTTTGTGTTCAGTTTGAAGTTATCTATCATAGATCCTTTTTTTTAAGGAAGCCAACTTTTGTGTGGTAAATATAGTGTAAAAGCAAACAATCAGGAAGTCAAACATGTTAACCCTTACTGTGGAAGGATTTATAAACAAGAGCACGGGCATCAATGTAATTAAGTTAACCTTTTGTATAATCCCATCTGGAAAATTGTGTATTTCCCATCCTAGTGAGTTGCACAGTCTTCAGATATATTTATTGTAGTGGAAGTTCATCAGATTAACCCATGGATGAAAGATTTGTCCCATGAAGAAACACTAAGCAGACTGGCCCTTTATTGTGCAGACTTTAGAAGATCGAGGAATGAGTTTATTGAAACAAACAAAACTACCCCAGAATTTGATAGGTCAAATGCAGGGATATTGTTTCCCCTGGCTGGGATGTCTAGCAAACTGAGGTCACTGTTTTGACATAAGGGGTCAGGAAGAGAAAAAAAAGATTCACTAGAGGATAGTGAATATTTGGAATTCTCTACTCAAGAGGGCTGTGGAAGCTGATTCTATTCAAGATAAAAATTGACAAGACTTTCATATGTGCAAGGTCAGTGAAGGAAAATGGTGTTGAGATAAGAGATCAAGGTTGGAGTAGGTACAAGTGTCTGAATAGATTATGCTTGTTCTTCAGTCAGAGGGTGGCGAATCTGTGGAATTTCTTGCCACAGTCAGCAATGGAGGCTATATTATTTAGAATATTTAAAGCAGAGTTCATTATGTTCTTGATTAGTGAAAACACAAAAATGTTGGGGGAATGCATCGTCCACAGGAGGTAAAGATATATTAGCTACATTTCGAGCTTGAGGCTGGGGGAATAAAGGGAAGAACTTGGGGGGGGGGGGGGAGGTGTACAGACCAACAAATAAAGAATGTTAATTGGATATTATAATAGGACAGGAGAGAGAAGAAGTGAGAACTGATTTTGGCTCTGTGAAAGGAGACAGAGGGAAAAGAGAAAAGAGAAGAGAGAGAGAAAAACAGAGACCTGGAAGCTGGGGGGGTGGGGGGGTTGCGTAATGGAAACCAGAGAAGTTAACGTTAATACCATCAGGTTGGAGGCTGACCAGAGGTGTTGTTCCTCCAATGTGTGAGTGATCTCAGGTCTGGCGGTGCATGAGACCATGGACAGACACATCAGCAAGGGAATGGGGTAGGAAATTGAAATGGGTGGCCACTGGGAGATCCCTGCTATTGCAGTGAACAGGGTTAAAGTGCTCTATGAAGCGATCTCCCAATCTCCGCCTAGACTTTCCAGTGTGGAGGAGACCACAACAGGAACACTGGATGCAGTAGTTGACCTCTGCAGATTCATAAGAAGTGTGGCTTTGAAGGACTGTTTGGCGATCCAAATGGTGTTGAGCGAGGATGTATGGCTGCAAGTGGATTATCTCCTGTGATCACAGGTATAGATATCAAAGGGGCAATTGTTGAGAAGGAGGAGTGGACAAGGGAGTCATAGAGGGAGTAGTCCTGTGGAAGGTAAAGAAGATAGCAGAGGAGAATATGTGTCTAGTGGTGGGATCATGTAGTAGATGGAGAAAATGGTGAGGAATGACATTAGATCTGGAGGCTGGTGGGATGGTAGGTGAGGACAAGGGGGATCCTGTGCTTGATATGCGTGGGGGTGGAGGGGGCTTAAGAAAATGTATTGATAATGGAGGCTATGTAGGTGAGGGCTGGGTTGATGGTGGAAGAGGGGATGCCACATTATGAAGGAGGACATCTCTAATGATCTGGCATGAAGACCTTGTCATGGGAGCAGATGTGATGAAGACAGAGGAATTGAGAGAAAGGAAGGAATCTTTTCATGAATTAGGTTATGAAGAAGTGTAGTCAAGGTAGCTGTGGGAGTTGGTGGGCTTGTAGAAGATGTCTGTCGAGCATTTGTCTCCCAAGATGGAGATAGAGATAAACTTGAACCTGTCTTAAATAATAAATCTTAAATTTGGAAGCCAGGTGGAGCCAGTTCCAGTGATAACATTTACCTCTGTGCAGGACATTATTTTGATTTTTAAAAAATTTAAACTGGATATTTACTGCACCAACTATGCAGTTATTTTTTTTTTAAAAATGACTACAAAGTGTTCTATCCTCAATGTTTCAGATTCCAGATTCAAATCCTGGAATCAACACAATAATGGCATCGTGAAGAAAGCTCAGCAGCGCCTCTACTTCATCAGTAACTTCCGGAGTTTTGGCACGACATCAGAAGCATTAGAAAATTTCTAGAGAGGGGTGGTGGAAAGTGTACTGACCGGCTGCATCATGGTCTGGTATGGGGAAGCCAATACCCTTGAGCGAAAAGCCCTCCAAAAGGGTACTGGGCACAACCCAGGACATCACAGGCAAAATCCTCCCCACCATTGAGAACATCTCCAGGGAGCACTGCTGCCAGAGAGCAACAGCAATCATCAAGGATCCAAACCACCCAGCACAAGCCCTATTCTGGCTGCTACCATCAGGAAGGAGGTTTAGGTGCGACAAGGCTCGCACCACCTGGTTCAGGACCAGCTGCCCCACCTTCAGATTCCTCAACGACAAACTCAATCAGGGACTAACTTAAGGACATTTGCAATTTATTGATTTTTTTAATACTCTCTGCATTGCATAATTTGTTTTCATTCCTTAATTTGTTTATATGTGTACGTTGTGTACAGTTTTGTTGCATTACCAATAAGTGGTAATGCTGCCTTACCTATAGGAAAAAGAATCTCAGGGTTGTTTGTAAAGATATGTATGTACACTCACAATATCTCTGAAATTGGAGAGATGGAAAACTCTGAATGAGAATTTATTGTCATGATCAAGTCATGTAATTTGGTATTTTGCGGCAGTGTCCTAGAACAAACATTAATGACATTACTATAAAATAAAATAAAATATTAATAACAATAATATTGCACAAAAATAAGATAGAACCTTTGGTTCATCGATCATTCAGGAATCTGATGGCAGCGGGGAAGAAGCTGTCCTTGTGGCGCTGAGTGCTCATCTTTAGGCTCTTGTACCTTTTTCCTGATGGTAGCAGAGTGACCGGCCTCGGTCGAGTGAGGCAGGCGGAGGCCCCGGTCCGGACAGGGAGTAGGAGGCGGCGGCCCCAGTCCAGGCACAGGGAGAGCAGCAGCGGCCCCGGCCCCGGTCCGGGCGAAGGGTAGACGGCGGCGGCCCCGATACGGGCAGGAGCAAGGGGGAGACGGCGGCCCCGGCCTCGGTCGAGTGAGGCAGGCGGAGGCCCCGGTCCGGACAGGGAGTGGGAGGCGGCGGCCCCAGTCCGGGCACAGGGAGAGCAGCAGCGGCCCCGGCCCCGGTCCGGGCGAAGGGTAGACGGCGGCGGCGCCGATACGGGCAGGAGCAAGGGGGAGACGGCGGCCCCAGTCCGGGCACAGGGAGAGCAGCAGCGGCCCCGGCCCCGGTCCGGGCGAAGGGTAGACGGCGGCGGCCCCGATACGGGCAGGAGCAAGGGGGAGACGGCGGCCCCGGCCTCGGTCGAGTGAGGCAGGCGGAGGCCCCGGTCCGGACAGGGAGTGGGAGGCGGCGGCCCCAGTCCAGGCACAGGGAGAGCAGCAGCGGCCCCGGCCCCGGTCCGGGCGAAGGGTAGACGGCGGCGGCCCCGATACGGGCAGGAGAAAGGGGGAGACGGCGGCCCCGGCCTCGGTCGAGTGAGGCAGGCGGAGGCCCCGGTCCGGGCAGGGAGTGGGAGGCGGTGGCCCCAGTCCAGGCACAGGGTGAACTGCGGCGGCCTCGGCCCCGGTCTGGGCAGTATGGACCGACCTAGGAGGGGAGGCAGACCCCTCCAGCCCGGGTAAGAAACCTGCATAGGAGAAGGCCACTCCGATATAAAACCTACGACCCAAGGACCTCGCTGCCACGTCCCAGCTTGCTTGGCCACGGCACACGAACCATGGGTGTAAAGGGTGGGGCCAGTACTGCGCGCACTGCACTCCACCTAAAAGCTCCTTTGCGCAGGCCCGAGGACAGGTCCACGTCCTCCCCCTCAACGTCCTCCCCCTCCACGTCCTCCCCCTCAAAAGATGCTCACAAACTCAAGCTAGCATGCTGGAACATCAGAACCATGCTAGACAAGACTGACAGCCACCGACCTGTACGTCGGTCTGCCCTCATTGCACATGAACTCCTCAGACTTGACATCGACATAGCCGCTCTCAGTGAAGTCCGCCTGGCAGATGTAGGCAGCCTCCAAGAACGCGGCGCGGGCTACACACTCTACTGGTCTGGCAAGCCTTCGGATGAACGACGCCTATCTGGTGTAGGCTTCATGGTCAAGAGCTTCATTGCCTCCAAACTCGAAAACCTTCCGACAGGCCTCTCGGACCGAATCATGTCCATGCGACTCCCACTTCAAAACAAGCGTCACATCACCCTCATCAGTGTCTATGCTCCAACCCTCCAGGCGGAACCAGCAGAAAAGAACAAGTTCTACACCGACCTGCGCAACCTCATCCAACGTACCCCTACAGCCGACAAGGTTGTCATCCTGGGCGACTTCAACGCTCGTGTCGGCAAAGACTCAGAAACCTGGCCAGGAATCCTGGGCAAGCATGGCGTCGGCAAGTGCAACGACAATGGGCGCCTCCTGTTGGAGCTCTGCGCAGAACAGCGACTTGTCATTACAAAAACCCTTTTTCAGCAGAGGGACAGCCTTAAGACCACCTGGATGCATCCCCGATCCAAACACTGGCACCTCCTGGACTACATCCTGGTGCGAGAAAGTGACAAACAAGATGTGCTCCACACCAGGGTCATGCCTAGCGCGGAATGCCACACTGACCACCGGCTGGTTCGCTGCAAGCTCAACCTTCACTTCAAGCCAAAGCCCAGGAACAATAAAGCCCCCAGAAAGAGGTTCAATGTTGGAAAACTGCAGTCAGACGAAGCGAGAGGAAACTTCCAGGCAAACCTCAAAGCAAAGCTCGACGTTGCAACCCGCCTCACGGACCCGTCCCCTGAAACCCTCTGGGATCAGTTGAAGACTACCATACTGCAATCCACTGAAGAGGTACTGGGCTTCTCCTCCAGGAAAAACAAGGACTGGTTTGACGAAAACAGCCAGGAAATCCAGGAGCTGCTGGCAAAGAAGCGAGCTGCCCACCAGGCTCACCTTACAAAGCCGTCCTGTCCAGAGAAAAAACAAGCCTTCCGTCGCGCATGCAGCCATCTTCAGCGCAAACTCCGGGAGATCCAAAATGAGTGGTGGACTAGCCTCGCCAAACGAACACAGCTCAGCGCGGACATTGGCGACTTCAGGGGTTTCTACGAGGCTCTAAAGGCTGTGTACGGCCCCTCACCCCAAGTCCAAAGCCCGCTGCGCAGCTCAGACGGCAAAGTCCTCCTCAGCGACAAGATCTCCATCCTCAACCGATGGTCAGAACACTTCCAATCTCTTTTCAGTACCAACCGCTCAGTCCAAGATTCCGCCCTGCTCCAGCTCCCTCAACAGCCCCTAAGGCTAGAGCTGGATGAGGTTCCCACCCTGGATGAGACATATAAGGCAATCGAACAACTGAAAAGTGGCAAAGCAGCAGGTATGGATGGAATCCCCCCAGAAGTCTGGAAGGCTGGCGGCAAAACTCTGCATGCCAAACTGCATGAGTTTTTCAAGCTTTGTTGGGACCAAGGTAAACTGCCTCAGGATCTTCGTGATGCCACCATCATCACCCTGTACAAAAACAAAGGTGAGAAATCAGACTGCTCAAACTACAGGGGAATCACGTTGCTCTCCATTGCAGGCAAAATCTTCGCTAGGATTCTACTAAATAGAATAATACCTAGTGTCGCTGAGAATATTCTCCCAGAATCACAGTGCGGCTTTCGCGCAAACAGAGGAACCACTGACATGGTCTTTGCCCTCAGACAGCTCCAAGAAAAGTGCAGAGAACAAAACAAAGGACTCTACATCACCTTTGTTGACCTCACCAAAGCCTTCGACACCGTGAGCAGGAAAGGGCTTTGGCAAATACTAGAGCGCATCGGATGTCCCCCAAAGTTCCTCAACATGATTATCCAACTGCACGAAAACCAACAAGGTCGGGTCAGATACAGCAATGAGCTCTCTGAACCCTTCTCCATTAACAATGGCGTGAAGCAAGGCTGTGTTCTCGCACCAACCCTCTTTTCAATCTTCTTCAGCATGATGCTGAACCAAGCCATGAAAGACCCCAACAATGAAGACGCTGTTTACATCCGGTACCGCACGGATGGCAGTCTCTTCAATCTGAGGCGCCTGCAAGCTCACACCAAGACACAAGAGAAACTTGTCCGTGAACTACTCTTTGCAGATGATGCCGCTTTAGTTGCCCATTCAGAGCCAGCTCTTCAGCGCTTGACGTCCTGCTTTGCGGAAACTGCCAAAATGTTTGGCCTGGAAGTCAGCCTGAAGAAAACTGAGGTCCTCCATCAGCCAGCTCCCCACCATGACTACCAGCCCCCCCACATCTCCATCGGGCACACTAAACTCAAAACGGTCAACCAGTTTACCTATCTCGGCTGCACCATTTCATCAGATGCAAGGATCGACAATGAGATAGACAACAGACTCGCCAAGGCAAATAGCGCCTTTGGAAGACTACACAAAAGAGTCTGGAAAAGCAACCAACTGAAAAACCTCACAAAGATAAGCGTATACAGAGCCGTTGTCATACCCACACTCCTGTTCGGCTCCGAATCATGTGTCCTCTACCGGCACCACCTACGGCTCCTAGAACGCTTCCACCAGCGTTGTCTCCGCTCCATCCTCAACATCCATTGGAGCGCTCACACCCCTAACGTCGAGGTACTCGAGATGGCAGAGGTCGACAGCAACGAGTCCACGCTGCTGAAGATCCAGCTGCGCTGGATAGGTCACGTCTCCAGAATGGAGGACCATCGCCTTCCCAAGATCATATTATATGGCGAGCTCTCCACTGGCCACCGTGACAGAGGTGCACCAAAGAAAAGGTACAAGGACTGCCTAAAGAAATCTCTTGGTGCCTGCCACATTGACCACCGCCAGTGGGCTGATAACGCCTCAAACCGTGCATCTTGGCGCCTCACAGTTTGGCGGGCAGCAGCCTCCTTTGAAGAAGACCGCAGAGCCCACCTCACTGACAAAAGGCAAAGGAGGAAAAACCCAACACCCAACCCCAACCAACCAATTTTCCCTTGCAACCGCTGCAATCGTGTCTGCCTGTCCCGCATCGGACTGGTCAGCCACAAACGAGCCTGCAGCTGACGTGGACTTTTTACCCCCTCCATAAATCTTCGTCCGCGATGCCAAGCCAAAGAAAAAGAAAAGCAGAGTGAAGAGGGCATGGACTAGGTGGTGGGGGGTCCTCGAGGATAGAGGCTGCTTTCTTAAGACACCATGACTTGTAGATGTCCTCGATGAAGTGAAGTCTGGTGCCTGTGATGTTGCAGGCCAAGCTAACAATCTTCTGGAATTTATTCTTGTCTTGAGCATTGGCACCTCCATACCAGGCAGTGATATAACCAAACAGAATGATCTCCACAGTACACCTGCAGAAGTTTATGAGAGTCTTCGATGACATACCGAATGTCCTCAAACACCTCACAAAGCATAATTGTGGAGAGCCTTCTTTGTGATTGTATCAACATTGAGGCTCCAGGACAGATCCTCGGAGATGTTGACACCCAGGAATTTGAAGTTCTTGACCCTCTCCACTACTGAGCCCTTGATGAGGACTGGGCCGTGTTCCCTTGACTTCCTCATGAAGTTCACAATCATCTCCTTGGTTCTGCTGATGTTGAGCCCAAGGTTGTTGTCGTTGCACCACTCAGCGAGCTGATCCATCTCCCTCCCGTACACTTCTTCATTGCTGCTTGTGATTCTGTCAACATCTGTGGAGTCGTCAGCAAACTTGTAGGTGGCATGGAAATTGTGCCTGGCCACACAGTCGAGTAGAGCAGTGGGCTAAGCATGCATTCTTCGGGTTCGCTTGAGTTGGTGATCAGTGAGGAGGAGACCATGTTTCCAATTCATACTGACTATGGTCTTCCAATGAGGTGGGATACAGAGGCCTAGAGTTTGTAGCTTCTTGGCCAGCACTGAAGGAATAATGGTACTGAAGGCCGAGCTGTAGTCGATGAAGAGTAGCTGTGTGTATGAATTGCTGTTTTCAAGGTTATCCAGGGCTGAGTGGAGAGCTAACGATATTGCATCTGCTGTGGAGCAATTGTGATGGTAGGTGAATTGCAGTGAGTTCAGATATTTGCTTTGATACATGTTAATTCTGGCCATGACCAGCCTTTCAAAGCATTTTACCACAGTAGAAGTTAGTGCTACTGGGCTGTAGTGATTGAGGCAGCTCACACTACTCTTTTTGGGCTCCGGGATGATTGATGCCCTTTTGAAGCAGGTGAGAACTTCTGACTGCAGCAATAAGAGGTTGAAAAGGTCTGTGAACACTCTGGCTAGTTGGGTGGCGTAGATTTTCAGTTTCCTGCCAGGTACACCGGAAGGGTTCACCCTCTTGAATGATGTTCTGACTTTGCTCTCAGAGACAGATGTCTCAGGGTCCTCAGCCTTTTTAGGGATTCTGGTTGGCACCGTTTGGTCCTTCTTCTCAAAGTGGACATAGAAGGTGTTCAGCTCATCTGGTTGTGAAGGGGAGAGTGTTGCTAGAGATGGTCCTAGTGAATATGAGGTCGAGATGGAAGTTGGCAGCAAAATGGATAAAGTCGACAGGGTCATCATGGGTGCATGAGACAGCACTAAAATAGTTGTCATCATAGTGGAGGAAGAGTTGAGGGGCCTTGCCTGTGTAGGTTTGCAGCATGCTCCACATAGCTAACAAAAAGGTGGGGTCCTTTGACTTGTAGAAAGTGGGATGAGGGTAATGACAGGTTCTGCCAGCTGGAGGAGGTGGTGGTGGTGGAGGGGGGCTGATTGGGTTTGAAATCGATAAAGAAACAAAGGCCTTTGGTATGGGGATGGTGTTGTATTGCGATTGGATGTCCTGGGTTGTGCTCAGTACCCTTTTGGAGGGCTTTTCACTCAAGGGTATTGGCTTTCCCATACCAGATGAGACGGTTGAGTTCAGGGAACTGGAAGTTGTTGGAGTGATGGAGGGTATGTGAAGTATCATAGATATAGGTGAGAAGGGTCTGGACCAGGAGGGACAAAATGGAGTTGAGGTAAGTGAATACCAGTTTGGTGTGGCAAGAGCAGCAGAAGCGATGGGTCTGCTGGGCATTTGGGTTGAAAATATAAGATTGAAGCAAAGAGATTATTGTCTCCACTGGCAGATGAGATGAAGGGACATAGCCTCAAGATTCGGGGAAAGTAGATTTAAGACAAAGATGAGGAGGAACTGCTTCTCTGAACCTCTAGAATAATTTGCCCAAGGTAGCAGAGGCAGACTCATTAAATGTATTTAAGATACTGATGGTTATAATTTTAATAGTAGAAAATTATGGGGAACAGGAAGGTAGTTGGAGCTGAGAGCATGGCCAGATCGGGCATGATCTCATTGAATGACGGAGTAGGCTCGATGGGTTGGATGGGTTATTCCTGCTTCTACTTTTCAAATTATGTTCTGGTGACCAGACAACACTCTGGGGAGTTTCACATGCTCCAGATAATTGTGAGGGTTTCCTCGGGGAGTTTCACATGCTCCAGATAATTGTGAGGGTTTCCTCGGGGAGTTTCACATGCTCCAGATAATTGTGAGGGTTTCCTCCAGGTGCTCCGAATTAACTCTAACATGCCACAATGAATCAGTTGGTAATTAAACTGTAATTAAATGGTGAAATTAAGGTTAGTGGCCGTGACCAGTGGCAACACTAGGGTTGGTGTCACCCAGTGTGGTAACTCATGGTGTCACCCCCTCCCCCACCCCCCCCTCCATGGATCTCGTCCCTTACCAGACCTTACAGAGTCCTTATTAATGTTTTTTTGTACTAATGTTATTCATAAATCCTAATTCCTTTTTATCACCGAATGTAAAGGCAATAGGTAGTGAGATAAACAATGAGCAAAATTAAAATTACACCTTTACATTAGAATATCATACTCACAGTCTGATATGTTGGCCTTCATATCAAGAGGGTTTGAGTATAGGAACAAGGATACCTTACTGCAGCTGTACAGGGCCTTGGTGAGACCACACCTGGAGTATTGTGTGCAGTTTTGGTCACCTTATCTAAGGAAGGATGTTCTTGCAATGGAGGGAGTGCAGAGGCGATTCACCAGGCTGATACCTGGAATGGCAGGAATGACTTATGAGGAAAAATTGCACAAATTGGGATTGTACTCGCTGGAGTTTAGAAGATTGAGAGGGGATCTCATAGAGACCTATAAAATTCTGGCAGGACTGGACAGAATGGATGCAGATGGGATGTTTCCAATGGTGGGAAAATCCAGAACCTGGGGCCATGGTTTGAGGATAATAGGCAAACCATTAAGGACCGAGATGAGGAGGAATTTCTTGACCCAGAGGGTGGTGAATCTGTGGAATTCATTGCCACAAAGGGCAGTAGAGGCAGGTTCATTAAATATATTTAAGAGGGAATTAGATCTATTTCTTCAGTATAAGGGTATTAAAGGTGACGGAGAGAAGGCGGGGAGGGGGTACTGAACTTTAAGATCAGCCATGATCTCGTTGAATGGCGGAGCAGGCTCGAAGGGTCGAATGACCTACTCCTGCTCCTATCTTCTATGTTTCTATGTATTTATATTTACATCATTTCATGTGGTTAAAGTGAAATTTTGGTAAGAAAACAATAGAATTCTAAATAAAAAGAGCAACATCAAAATGATATTGATTTCAATGTTAAACTTTATTGTTACATGAGATACATTAATTGATTAGGTTTGCATAATCAATAATGGCCCAAATGCCTATGGAAATATAAATGAAATAACACCATAAAAATAAATAGGAACATGTACACAAGCATTTCAGCTCTCAGTGAACATCTCAACTAATTCACCACATTCCTTTCCGAGCCTTCAAAGCTGCGAACGTCGTCATAATTAATGCCTTTCACCAACTCACTTTCAATTGATAATATTGCAAGATTGGAAAGCCTTGACTGTCCGATGGTAAATCGCAAATGGTAGTTCTTTATAAGATTCAGCTTTGAAAAGGTCCTCTCATATGAAGCCACAGATCATCAGAAATAATTTTAGGCTTAGCGAAAGGGATGGAAGAGATTCTACGAAGCCCCCATTCAGCTATGAATGTCAAAATGTCTAAAGTTGCCCTTTGGCTTCTTCCTTATCAATCTCAACTGCTTTCAGGTGCCTTCTCAGCCTTGGTATTTCTATTAAAAACTCACTCTTGGACATCTCATCATAGAAAGTGGTCAGTTTTGGAATGGACACTTTTAACTCTTCTTCAGTGGCAGAATGAGACTCTGCTTGAACAGCCTCAAACATAGCTGCTGGATCTGACCTGGAGTTCAGAATGAACGCAATCAATTCACTCAAGCATCACCCTCTTATTCTCTTCTTGCAGAGTGAGTCCAGCATCCACTAGGTATCTAGAAAAAAATCAGCGCCTCCAGCTTTGTCGCCACCTTATTGAGAGTTAAGCCTTAGTCTGCAGGTACCGCTGTGTAAAATTAACTTCCTGAAATACATCATACCAGAGGTACAGTCTATAAAAACACCAGCAACAATGAAAACAATGCAGACGAAACCACGTGATTCGAAGCTTCATTGTAACTGGGGAATAATGACAACTCTGACCGAAGCGCATTAGATGGTTCAAAAAGTAAATTAACATAAGAGTTTTAGCCTTGTAAAGTATATTGATAATGTAAGATGGGCTTACAAAAAATGTTTTTGCTGTTATAACCAACTACAGGGATATTTTTTTAAAAATTAATGAATTTTTGCTGAAACACTGCACAAACATTTTATCGAGATTTATTTTGGTTTCAACCCCCTCTGATGGTGTCACCCAGTGCAGGCCGCAGACCCCTCATCCCTCTAGTGATGCCAGAGGGCATGACAAGGTTTGAGGCAGTTGATGGGAATGCAGAGAGAATAAAATGGGATTTGTTCAATGGTCAACTGGAAGGTCTTCCTTGGCTGATTGCATCGGTGAGTTTATTTCTTTTTTTTTGTGCTTTTGGCATGAATTTCTCAGTCACTTTTATTTGCGAACTTGTAGCTCAATACCATGCAAATCAATACAATTCATCTTTCCATCACTTGCATATTATATGTGCACGACACTTCACCATTGACTGGTTCTTCCCCACATGGGAAAGCTTCAGGATTGCGGAATATGAGCACTACATGTGTTAGCACATTTAAAGCAATAAAATAACAAATGTATATATAATAAAAATTTAGTATCTGGCCCTGATAGGTCTTGGTAGATGGGGGATAATTGAGATTGCATATTTTGTGGATTGGTGAACTAATGGCGAGGTGTGCCATTTTTAATCTTACATATTTTTTACCCATTTATTTCCCATGATTTTTGTTTGCCAGTTGCTTGGGGCTGCCATTTGCTTGAATTTAGGATAACAGGGGTTTTACTGTATTTGAAATGATTGCATTAAATTTTCCTATGCTACCTGATTATTGATGGATTCAAGGCCAAGTTATTTTCTTGTGCTATTAATAATGCCCCTTTAATTTCTCTTCCTTGAAGAAAATGAGAGCCATTCCACCAACACATACATCAGAGATATTTATAACTACACGCTACTATTTTTCATTATACAAAGAGTTTAGGGAGACCCATTGAAGTCTGGCAGCTGCTTTCTACATTGTTTAACCTTTCAAGGTCTCAGAGGTGCATTCCGTTGATGACCGACTAAAAATAACCAAGTGACTTTTGCGCTGTGTTTGTCAATCATACAACAGATGGTGTGTGTACTGTTTCAATAACAAAGCTTTCAGCCTTTGGCTTCTCAGTCAAGTCACTTGCCTTCTAAAAGTATATGTTGCTGTCATCAAGTTAATTTAATTTTAATTTTAATTTAGACATACAGCACAGTTACAGACATTTCGACCTAAGAGCCCGTGCCACCCAATTTACACCCAATTGACCTACCACCTTGGTATGTTTCTGAACGGTGAGAGGAACACCCAAAGGAAACCCATGCTGACATGGGGAGAACAGAAAAGCTTTACAGACAGCGCAGGATTTGAACCCTAGCCACTGGCGCTGTAACAGCATTGCGCTAACGGCTACGCTAACCGTGTAAAGTGAAAAGCAGTTGCAAATTTGGCATTTTTTCAGGCCATCCTTATTCACTTGGTTTTAATGCTTCCTTTATATGTTGTGGAAACTGATTCGTATTCCACCCGACAATGAATGGTAAAGTGTTATTTTTGAGAGTTCTCTGCACCACTTTATTGTGAGCCATTTCATTGCTGTAAATCTGGATAATATTATTCCCATCTGGCAGAGCTTGTAAGGTATTGTTCCAAGCAACTGCTCTTTCAACTCTGCAATCCAGATCTCGGTCAAGTCCAGAGAATGAGGATAGTGACATTTCCTTTTGGTTGGCTTTGTTGGGGAGGTGGAGTACGATCGATAAACAATGAACTCATTCCCTGGCAAACTGTGTTGATGAAGCGAAACTGCTCTGAATGTTCCAATTCTTTCTCACCATTAAGAAGCCATAAGGGCAAATGAAGGGTCTCAAGCCAGCACTTGTGATGAAGTAGGAGGCAGTCTTCAAGGCAACATAAACATCCTTTTAAAATTGATCCTCAGCTGCGCACTACCAATGTTGTGCTAACCTCTCAATTGCCCAGTGACCATCAGAACCCAGAAACTCTTCAACATTCATGTTTACTTCCTTGTGGAAATACTTAAAAGTTGCAAAACTGTGACAAGTAAATGCCGAATTAATTTCATAACCTGGAATTTTTCTCCTTTGCAAAAACAAAATTATGATTGCAGCATATTGGACTTTTGTGCCATATTCCATATGATTTAACTTTTAGTAATAATTATGAATATAACTCATCAAAGTTTACCTTGTGATCTGATACTTTCTGATGGAATAAGAATGCTCCACTTTTATAGGTAGCTTAGTGGGGAATAAATGTCCAGGGAACTATCGTTAAAACTGATATGTAACTTAAATTTTAACAGCAAGCGAGCAGTAGATGAGATTCATTCAGTTGTGCAGGTTAGTAGTTCTTACATAAGATGATTTATGCTTCATCTGTATCATGTCTTGTGATAGGAGTTGAAGGAAAGCACTAATTAAAAAAAAATGAATATAGTTACCAATCCCTCTGGGTCATCTACTCTACTCCATACTGACATGTTATCAAGTCTGTGGCCTTTGCTTTCCAGATCTTTATTTGCATTTATTTAGCTCAGTTTATTATCACATGCTCCAAATGTACTGAAGAGCATGCTATCATGGCATCAGAAAAAAAAACTTACCACTCTCGGGTACCATTTTGGATTGAAAAATTCACAGAAAACATAACAAAAGCCATACAACAAGATTAATCATAACAGCGGTCAAGCTGAGTTTGCAACATTTTGACATCACAGATCCATTCCTGCCATTCCCAGAGCCACTCAGTCCTCGGGAGATGATGGAAATCTGGCACAAACAGTTGGCTCCCTGCTGACAGTCCCATTCCCGGGAGGAGGATCCTCCATGGTGGTAGTCACTGTGCCGCCCTCTGCCACCACAGCTGTTCCTCTTGTTCTCACAGTTAATTGCTGCCTCTCCTGCGGTTGCCGTAAGCAGCACCACCACCTCGGCCTCTGCTGTGGCTACAGGCCTCCACTGTGGCTGTGAACACCAAAAGGCCCCTGAGTTTGCATCCCTCCCCACTGTATGAGAGCTTGGCAGGAAGTAGGAGCACCCAGCAGTGCCTCGGGTAGATTCTAGCGCAGAGCCGGATATTCTGTTGTAACCTTGCTGCATACCCAGAGATGACCCTACACCATGCTCCCTCAGTCGGCTACCACCACCGACTCCCTCCCTCCTCCCACTCTCTCTCTCTCTATAGCCCCTTTTCCACTGGGACCTTGTCCCAGGAATTAACTGGGAATTTACTGGGATACGATCCAGTGACAAAGGAACATTGTCCAAACACCGATGTCAAATGACATCATTTCATGACGGGGATTAATCGCCTCTACCCCTACTCATATCCCCGGTGTTTGCTGATGCCAGCGAGCTGATAAAACTAGTGGAAAAATTACAGTAGAAAGTCACCCATTTCCAGTTGAAGGTAGAACACTCCGATCCCCAGGGATGAGTTGTCTTCAGTGGAAAATCAAGGGTGGCCAGTGGAAATGACACATCCTGGGACACTGTACAGCCAATTAACTAGTATGCCAGTAGAAAAGGGGCTTCTCTCTCTCTCTCTCTCCCTCTCTCTCTCTCTCTCTCTCTCTCTCTCTCTCTCTCTCTCTCTCTCTCCCCCCCCCCTCCCTATCTCATTGCCTTTTAGACCCTCCCTTCTGTTTTACACTGCCTTCCCCAACACAATATGCAGCCAGAAAATTGTTATCAGAACACATTCTTGGAACTTTGGGAGTTGTACATAAGGCAGTGTGGGTGATGTAAACCTTAGTTTTGCATGGAATACTGAAATCAACTGTGTGGACTGTGCATTGACATACTAAATGTGCCCTCCTGCAGGTTAATCTGCCTACCAATTAATTTCTGCTGTTGAGAAGAACCTACATACATCTTGCTACTCTTATGCACTAGACCAGCGGCAGCAAATGGTAATTCATCAAGACAATGGTTTTTTCCAAACAATAATTTTTATTATTAATTATTAATAACACAGCACTTCTTCCTTAAATATGTGTGTTAAAACCCAAACCATTGCAGTTTAAGCTTGATTTGAGAGATGATTTTAAAGTTCAGTCTTAGAAAGCTTTTGTGCTGAAACTCAGTTTTACTTCTGATCAAAAGGAATTATCGGGTAAGTGTGAGGCATCAGATTTATTTAAATTGTTGCTCAAAAGCAATAATAAAGTATGTTGAAACATCAAGTCATCAGACCTCTTTAAAACTCACAAATGTCTTTTGTAGAGTTGATTTCAGAGCAATGTTTCTTCATACGAACAATTTTCTCTCTTTTACATGGAGATTTTGGAATCTGTGTTCCACACAATAAATCTGTCCTCTTTCCCAAAGAGACAGCGAAAGTGGCTATTTTCTTCTGATTAATTTACAAATGCAGACAAGGATAATGAAGTGCCCAACTAGAAAAGGTCATGCTGAACTGCCATCTTTATCTTAAACAGACAGTCAGAAGTGGTCTTCCTCATTCTAATACCACTTATTCCGTCTTCTCTTTTGACCAAGAGTAACGTGTTACAGCATCTTTTCTGGTTACTGTATTTCAATCCCATCTTACTTATAGGATGATCAAGCCCATTCAATCCTGTGTTACCTATAGGATGGCCAGGTTCTTCTTCTGGTCTCAAATACCTCTTTGTTCAGTAATATCTTTCTCTGAAAAATCTCATCATATGAAACATGACATAATTTCTATTTCTGCTTCATTTCTCCAAAAACATGAATCATGGCAGATGAGCATCTCTGGACATAAAGTCCACTTCAAAAGTATGAATCATCATCCCACGGACTTTGGCCTGTCTACATAGGTCATCAAGCAAGAACTTGCCTATTTGAACAAATGCCATCTCTCAGCGCACTATTGTCTTCGTTTCAATTCTAAAAGCACAAGTAATCAACAGATGGTCTCTTGTTTGACCAGAGGTTATTGTGAGCACTTCAATTTTAAATTAACCATTGCTCTGATTCCACAGTTTCCACTGAAAACTTTCCACAGACAAACAGTCTCTGAGACCTGCCAGCTGCAATTTCAAAGGACTCTCTGAGGGTAATTGTGTTTGTAAAAAGAAAATCCAAAAACTAACTTTACTGAGAAATATATAATTATATAACTTTACTTTAAAGATTAATATTAACACAAATCCGTTACACTACTCAATGACAAGAAATGGATTTTTGTACATTTCTGAAGTATATAACAGTCTGAGGTTGCAAAAGGCACTGAGCATGGAACAGAGCTTTCAGCCCTGTGTGCTTGGTCTCCCATTCTGTCCTTTATGCACTCATGACTGCATAGCTGACGACACCACCATTGTTAGACAAATCACTGGAAACGACGAGAGAGAAGATACAACAAAGATCAAGAATCTGGTTGGGTGATAATCAATAATCTTGCTCTTGACATCACCAAGGCCAAGGAGCTTTTCTGTGAATTTGAGGAAGGGGAGGGCAAGGGGCCATGCGCTTGACTGTGATGATGGGATGGCAGTGGAATGGGTCAGTAGCTTCAAGTTCCTGGGAGTCCATATATCAGAAGACCTTTCCTGAAGCCAGTACTTTGAAGCAACCATGAAGAAGTCACAGCCATGCCTCTGCTTTCTGAGAAGTTTGAGAAATTTGACACAGGTGCACTGCTGATTGGTTGAATCACAGCCTCATTTGGCAATTTGGGTGCCCAGTAACACTAAACACAAAGAAAGGTAGTTAACATCATTGGCTTTGACCTTCCATCCATTGAAGATACCAACATAACATTCTGCCTTAAGAGTGCAATCTCTTTTCAATACTACCTTCAGGTAGAAGGAACACAAGCTTGAAGACGAGCACCTCTGGTTCAAGAACAGATCCTTTCCCATAGCTAAGAGACTCTTGCTCTTATCACTTGTTATTTTAATCATGGAATTGTAGCAGTGCTATAACAGCATTACGACTCCCAGAAGGCATCGAACTGGCCAAGTGACATCAACGCAGGTTGAGCACATTATTTTGGCTTTAAAAGGATACACGGGTGAGGAAGAGTAAATCCATTCGATTCACTCTAAAAATGCCTTGTGTGGTTTTTTGTGTGGTTTTCATCATGTCCACTGCAATTCCAGTGGCCACAGTTGGTGACCTTGTCATGTCCAAAAATGTATTTTTGGACAAGCATGGACTCTGCATCCATTGCTGTGAAGCCACCAGCTTCTTGGACAGCAGAGCCTGAACTGTGGGTCCATCAGGCTGAAGCACAATTTCACCTTTGCAAAGTTGAATTGGACACCACTCGTTATTACCCTCTTGTCAGTGCCCTGGATCAGGCCTTCGCTAAGAGGGCTGGCGTCTTCCTACAGGATCCACCACATACCAGCAAGTATGATGCATTAAAAGCACTCTTATTATGTGTATATGGAATGTCCCAAAGGGAAAGGGCAGCCAAACTACTGCATCTTGATGGGTTAGGAGACCACGCCCCCTCAGAACTAATGGATTAAGTGCTGCTCCTGGCAGTTGGTGAAAGGTCCAATATGTTATTTGAGCAGCTCTTTTTAGAGAAAATGCCAGATGATATTAGGCTCTTCTTATCCAAGTGTTCATTTGAAGACCTCAGGGCTGTTGCAGCAGAGACAGACATTCAATGGCTGGCTAAAGAGCACAGCAAAGAAAGACAAGTCTGCACAACCAACCCCTATGATATTGACCCGTGACGCACTCTAGTGCTCTTAGTACATCACTCCCTACAAGCAGGCAATGCCCAAAGGCAAGCAAGCAGCCTGTGGACACCTCATCTTGGTGTTATTTCCACAGACGTTAGGGAATAAATGCCTGCAAGTGCCTGTTTGCAGGAAATGCCAAAGCCAATCCACAGTAAGGGCTGCGGTGGTTGGCGAGAAACCTGCAAGCCTACTGTATGTGTGGGACCAGTTGTCCCAGTGAAAAATTCTGGTGGAAACTGGTTCAGAAATTGGTGTATTTCCACCACTGGTTTTGACACAACCCATCCTACCCCAGACCTTCAACTATGATTGGTTAACTGTTCCAACATTCTGACCTTTGGCATCAGGAAGATGAATGTCAAGTTTGGAGAATCATCTTTACACAGTCATTTATCATAGCAGGAATATCCTGACCTTTGCTTGGTGAAAATTTTCTTTGGGCTTATTTATTCTTCGTTAACTTAAAAGGCTGACAGATGGAACTACTTTTCAGACCATTCCTTTGACAGATGCATAATCTTCCTGCTGTTGGAAGATTTCCCTGAGATTACTACTCTACAATTTTCTGCCTCCACTGCAAAGCATGGTGTTGCTCACTGCATTTGTTCTAAGGGCCCTCCTATCCATACTAAAGCACGTTGCTTCCCTCCAGAGAAGCTGCGTTTAGCTAAGGAAGAGTTTGCCAAGATGAAGGAACTTGGCATAGCTCGTAGGTACGATAGTCCCTGGGCATCTCCATTATATATGGTCCCAAAACACAATGGAGGTTGGAGACCTTGTTGAGATTACAGGAAGCTTAATGATGCCACCATTCCAGATCGTTATCTGATATCTCATATTCAGGGTTTCTCAGCTAATGTGCATGGAGCAAAGATCTTCTCCAAAATACACTTGGTGTGTGGGTATCATCAAGTACTGGTCGAGCCGGAAGACATTCCAAAAAGAGCAATAATTACCCCGTCTAGGTTGTTCAAATTTTTACAAATGGAATTTGGATTAAAGAATGCCCCTCAATCATTTCAACGGGTGATGGATGCTTTAGGATGTGGTATGACCAATGTCTTCATTTACCTTGACGACATTTTAGTGGCCAGTGAGACTAAGGAAGAACATTTAGAACATCTTCGTACACTTTTTATTCATCTTCAAAATTTTGGACTGACCATCAATCTAGATAAATGTTTTTGGACAAGAAATGATTGATTTCTTGGGGCACAGGATTACTCAGGCAGGTGTGAATCCGCTGCCATCCAAAGTCGAGGCCATTACCATTACAGTTAAAAGCTGCAGGAATTCTTGGGAATGGTAAATTTTTACTGTCGGTTTCTTCTGGGAGCAGCTCGTATCACGAAGCCTCTTTTCGATTTACTGTCCGGTAATGCCAGAACCATCCATTGGACTGAAGAGGGAAACAATGCCTTCTTGAAGATGAAAGATTTGCTGACTCGTGCCACTATGCTCGGATACCCAGTTTTAAATGCAGCCACTGCCCTTTCTACAGATGCTTCCAGTATGGCCATAGGAGGTGCACTTCATCAATATGTCAACAGGCAATGGAAACCATTAGGATTCTTCAGCCGCCATCTTCATGAAGCAGAAAAGAAATACAGTGCTTTTGATAAGGAGCTTTTGGCCAGTTACTTGTCTATTTGACACTTCTGTTATTTTTTGGAGGGCAGAGATTTTACTATGTACACCGACCACAAGCATTTTCTAAGGTCGCAGAGCCCTGGTCAGTGCAACAACAATGGCAATTATCATTCATTTCAGAATTCTCCACAAAAACACGACATATTTCCGGAAAAGACAATGTAGTAGCTGATGCACTTTCCTGCTCTACTCCACTCGAGGTTTCGACTCTAGATCAAGGTATTGGCTGCAGCCCAAGAACATGACCATGAGACAAATGGTTATTGGACTGCAATCTCAAACCTGCAATTGAAAGATGTCCAATTTGGAGTTAATGGCAAACTACTCCTCTGTGGTATATCAACGGGACACCCATGCCCAGTAGTTCTGTTTGTATGATTTTGTATGATTGTATGTTCATTTGGCATGGTCTTAAAAAAGATATTACACAAATGGTGAGGTCCTGCATTGCCTGCCAAAAAGCAAAAGTTCAGCGGCATATTAAGGCACCACTGCAGTCCTTCATGGTAGGTACTTAGCATTTTGCTCATGTCCATGTGGAGATTGTTGGTCCACTTCCTGTTTCAAGAGGATACCATTATCTTTTTACAGTAATAGTGGAAAGTTTTCATTGACATCTCAAGTCAATCTTGATGAGTCAGTTTGAGGGCCTGAAATGGGCTGATGAGCTGTTCTGGGTATTACTGGGCATTAGAACAACTCCAAAGGAGGACCTCCAAGCTTCATTTGCGGAGCTCATGTTCAGAGCACCATTTGTGATTCCAGGGGAGCTTGTCCCCTACCATTCCAACTCCAGAAATGATCCTAAGGAACTGTTGAGCAGGCTAAAGGAGACCATAGGAATATTGACCTTTATACGACCGTCACATGGAGAACACTCTTCTTTTGTGCCTGAAGACCTCAAAAACTGTGAATATGTCTTTGTTCAAAGGGGAACACTTGGTCAACCTTTACAGATGCCCTTCAAAGGACCCTATAGGATACCCAGACAAACTAGGTTAACCTGTATTTTGCACATTGGATGGAAGCCACAGTCTTTCATTATTAACAGGCTTAAACTAGCTCACGTGGACAAATCTTTCCCACTGCAGCAGCCAACAGTCTGTCGCAAAGGTGTGTGTGTGTGTGTGTGTGTGTGTGTGTGTGTGTGTGTGTGTGTGTGTGTGTAGCAGCACTTTGGTGGCACAACAACTCCCAGAAGGCATTGAAACGGCCATGTGACGTCATTGCGTGATGACATCAGCATGAGTCAGGCATGTGATTCGGGCTTTTAAAAGGTTCTGCGGGTGATGAAGAGTAAATCTGTTTGATTCACTCTTAAAA
Source organism: Narcine bancroftii (assembly GCF_036971445.1). NCBI lineage: Eukaryota > Metazoa > Chordata > Chondrichthyes > Torpediniformes > Narcinidae > Narcine > Narcine bancroftii. Next base: position 141,544,595 of record NC_091469.1, on the reverse strand, counting down.
CACCTTGTGTGATTATTTCATCATGTCCACTTTGATTCCAATAGCCATAGACTAACAACTCTGACACCACAAAAAGATAAGCTGCACTCTGGTAACACCATTTTTTTCTTATACTTTGGTAACTGAATATTTATTCATCTTTTTTTATCTTTTTAAAATTTAATTTATTGTAAACTGCTGTCATTTTTATTGACTTACCTGTTCAGCTGCAGCAAATAAGAATTTTGGTTCATATGTACATTGTACAATGTGTATGACAATGTATATGAGCAGAGGGACTTTGGAGTCCAAATCCATAGATCTCTAAAGGTTGCCATGTAGGTTGATAGGATAGTTAAAAAGGCCTATGGTGTGCTGGACTTCATTGATTGGGGAATTGAGTTCAGGAGTTGTGAGGTAATATTGCAGCTCCATAAATCTCTGGTCAGACCACACTTATAATGCTGTGCTCATTTCTGGTCACCGAAAATGCAAAAGCTATGGAGAGGATGCGGAGGAGATTTACCAGGATGTTGCATGGATTGGAAAATATGTGTTATGGGCAAGATTAGCCGAGCTGGGGATTTTCTCTTTTATGTGAAGAAGGATTAGAGATCTAAAAGATTCTGAGAGGCCTTGATAAGGTAGACAATCAGCAACTTTTTTTTTCCAAGATAGGGGTAGCAAATACCAGCAGACAAAGTGAAGGGAGGAAAGTTCAGGGGAGACATCAGGGGTAAGTTTTTCACACAGAAAGTTGTGTGGGCCTAGAATGCTTTGGCAGGGATGGTGGTGGCAGCTGGAATAATAGAGCCATTTCAGAAACTCTTAGGTACATGGATGAAAGAAAAATAGAGGGTTATGAGGTAGGGAGGGATATATATATATATATAAGTCAGCACAACATTGTGGGCTGAAGGACCTGTACTGTGCTATAATGTTCTATGTAAGCCATTGTCATCATCAGATTAACGCCTCCATTCAAACCATGATGGCATTCTGGACTAGTCCCACCTGGTAATGTCCTTCTATTTCCTTTCTATCCAATGTATCTGTCCAAATGATTATTGAACATCAAAATTATATGCACTTCCAAGGCTTTCCCTGGCAGCTTCACCTATGACTACTCTCTGAGTAAAAAGCTACCACTCAGGTCCCACTCTCTCTCTTCTTACCTTGAACCTTTGCCCTCTGGTTCTAGGATCATCTACCCTGGAAAAAAAGGATTGTGTGCATTCACTTTATCCATGGCTCTTATGACTTTATCACCCCCTTGGCCTCCAGGGTATAAAGATGGCCTTTCCACAACTCAAGACCTTAAGGGCCAGCCCAGTTACCGTAGTGATTATAGCACCAGTGGTCCAAGTTCAAATCTGGTGATGCCTGTGAGGAGTTAGTACATTTTTCCGGTGTCTACATGGGTTCCCTCTGGGCACTCCAGTTTCCTCCCACCATTCAAAATGTACTATTGTGGGAGAGGTGGGAGAAGAGGGTGTTGGTGGTGTTGTAGGTCAATTGGGTGTTATTGGGCGGCACGAGCTCATGGACCAAAAGGACGTGTTACCATGCTGTGTTCCTAAATTTAAGCTTAAATTTCAATAATTTCCTACGACGCAACAAATCATATTGCATTTGCCAGTGTTACAACGTCAAACATAATAGCAATTTTATCTTCTTCTTTGACTTGCTTCGCGGACGAAGATTTATGGAGGGGTAATGTCCACGTCAGCTGCAGGCTCGTTTGTGGCTGACAAGTCCGATGCGGGACAGGCAGACACGGTTGCAGTGGCTGCAGGGGAAAATTGGTTGGTTGGGGTTGGGTGTTGGGTTTTTCCTCCTTTGCCTTTTGTCAGTGAGGTGGGCTCTGCGGTCTTCTTCAAAGGAGGTTGCTGCCCGCCGAACTGTACATGCTAACTAAAGTACTGTGACAGAGCAGGTCACACACAAACACTTTAAAAACACAGCATTTTTGCAGGAGCTTTTGCAAGAGTGTTCACAGACTCATGATGGAGTGTTTGCAAAAGGCAACAATGTAGCAACATACAGTAGCAGCTTTGTTTGAAAATCAGTTTGCTGTCTGGAAGAGCATGTGATCTTTGCAAGCGGAGGGAGAACAAGCTTTGCTCTCAGAGTGGGAGGGAGTTAGAGAGAGGAGGGAGACAGACTTCCGTTCCAGAGGGACCAGCTGGCAAGCTTTGGAAGACGGCCTGGTCAAAGGAGAGGACTGGCTGTCTGGTGTTTCCCTTGGAATGTGAGAAACAGAAAGGAACTCTGTGGTGATCTGAAAGGAAGAGGTTATCATCTGGAGAACCCTGAAGGGGGAAAGTTTCGTCAGCAAGACATGGGAGTGGCTGTCCTGGAATGAGAAAATTCTCTCTCTGAAAACCAACAAGCACCCTCCTGAGTGGTAACCATTTACCTGTTAAGCACCAAAGCCTGGTGAACTTTACTAATGCTAACTTCTGTGCATGGTACAAGAATTGCCTGCAACCAGTGGGATAGAACTGTGAACCAAAGAACTTTTCTAAACTGATATACACATTACACACACATGCCCTTAGAATTAGAAGAGGGTTAAGCAGGTTAAGTAAGTCAATAGAGATAAGTTATAATTTGATTCTGTTTTCATGTTCAAAGATAATTCAAAGCAACTTTTGTTTAATAACCCTTTTTCGTGGTGCATATCTATTGCTGCTGGGGTTTGGGGTCCTCTGGACTTGTAACAGTACACAGAGGTGAATCTCTTTATTAATTTATAAAATTTGTCTGTGTGAGCAGCAAGGACTTAGGTTTAATTTCTCATCCAAGGGTGAAGTCTCTGAAATAGTTCTGGGAAATGCTGAGGTAATGGAATTGGGGAGATGTAATAAGGAAAGAGAATCTACAATAAATAGATGGTGAGCAACAGAAAAGTGACCTTAGATTCCATGTCCACACATCCTTAAGGGTAGCAAAGGCAGTCCATTTTATAGTTAAAATGTCATCTGGGATTCCATCTTCTAAACTGAGCTTATAGGGAAGGGTTAAACAGGTTAGGATTTTATTGCCTGGAGCATAGAAGAATAAGGGGAGATTTGATAAAGTCCTTTAAAATTATGAGGAGGATGGACCGAATAAATGTAGATAGGCTTTTTTCCACTGAGGATAAATGAGAGTGGCCAGAAAATGCATAACGGTTACCTGGAAATCTGACACAGCAAGATGCAACACAGAGATGCAGAGTTGCGTTCCCCTGGAGAAAATTCCTTATAATTTAAGAGAGAGATATGACACATTCATTGAGGTGTGGCAGCCATACCTGTGACATGTCGAAACACAAGTTCAATTAGCCTTCCCAGGGCTTTTCTCAATAGGAATTATAGGATCTTACAAGCCCTGAAATACTGAGACCGAGGAGACAATTTGGAAGTCCTGCTGGCTCCCCCTCCTTTTTTTTCCCTTCCCTCATTTGTATTGTTATTTCTAATACCTGGGTTGGGAGGGTTAAGGATAGTGGAGTGGGGGGGGGGGGGGGTTGGTGGAAGGTAAAAGGGAGAATCAGCAAACAATGATTTGTAAAAGGGGAGGATTGTTCCCCTATAACACTTGGCTAATACAAGTCTGTAAAACTATAAATATTTTTTTTTAATGAGGGGAGGTTTTGATAGAGGTATTTAAAACGTTGAGGGGGATAGACAGAGTAAATGTAGATAGGCTTTTTCCACTGAGGGGAGGTGAAATACAAACCTGAGGACATGGGTTTAGAGTGAAAGGGGAAAAGATTAAGGGGGAACTTCTTCCCACAGAGAATGTGGAATGAGTTGTTGGCTGAAGTGGTGAATGCAGGCTGAATTTTGACATTTAAGAAGCATTTGGACAGGTACATGGATGGGAAAGAAATGGAGGGCTCTGGAGAGGGTTCAGGTCAGTGAGACTAGGCCAAAAAAAGGTTCAGCACAGACTAGAAGGGCTGAAGGGGCCTGTTTCTGTGCTGCAGTATTCCATAGTTCAAAGGTTACTTTTTATTGTCATGTAATTATACACTAATATGCATGATATATTAGAAAATAAAGAGTTGCCATGAGCATTGCCCAGCACCCCTAACAATAGGAGAAAGAGAAGCAAACGACAGTCCTTTGAGAAGTAAAAGAAAGTGCTGCACAGACTCCAGTCCAAACCATCAGCAACCCGAACTCCAGATCCCAAACTCCGATATGATCAGGAAGCCTTCAGAGCCTGCCGCTCTTCAGGAGCCCTTCTTGCCCTCAGCACCCTCTCCAATCCCGGTTCTGATATCTGTATGGAGACACCATTACCTCTGAGAGTAAAGCCCTCCAAAAGGAGGTGTCACTGGCAAAACCCTCCCCACCATCAAGAACTTCAACAGGGAACGCTGCCTTTGGAGAACAACAGGAATGATCAAGGACCCACATCACACAGCATGCGCTCTATTCTTGCTGCTGCCATCAGGAAAGAGGTATAGACACCACAAGACTCGCACCTCCAGGTGTAGGAACAACTGCTACCCCTCCACCATCAGGCTCTTCAACAGCAAACTCATTTAAGTTTCATTTGAGGACTCTTACTTTTGCACTTTAATTATTTTTTTATTCTCTCTGTATTGCACAGTCAGTTTGTTTACATTTCTTTATCTGTTTACATTCCTTTATTTGTTTACATGTGTACATTGTGTACCAATAGGGGATAATTCTGTCTCACCCACAGGAAAAAGAAGCTCAAGTCAAGTTGTCAAGCTACATGATGAGGAAGCGGAAAGGAGAGGTAAACAAAATATGAAATGGCCATGTTGAACTATATGACTATAAATATTAACGGAATACATAACCAAATCAAAAGGAAGAGGTTGTTAAATTTACTGAAGAAAGAAAAAAATTGACATAGCATTCGTGCAGGAAACACGTCTAACTGAAGTGGAACACAAGAAATTAAGGACAGACTGGGTAGGGCACATAATGGCAGCATCATATAATTCAAAAGCCAGTGGTGTAGCTATATTAATCAATAAAAATGTACCAATCAAAATAGAGGAGGAAATAATAGATCCAGCAGGGAGGTATGTACTGATAAAGTGTCAGATATATTCAGAAATTTGGAATTTGCTCAATGTATATGCACCTAATGAAGAGGATCAAAAATTTATGCAAGATATCTTTTTGAAGATTGCAGATACGCAGGGAAATATATTGACAGGAGGGGAGTTTAACCTTAATTTGGACTCAAAGATGGACAAAACTGGACAAAAGACTAGCAGAAAGAACAAAGTAACCAAATCAATGCAGGAAATGCAACTTTTGGATATATGGAGGAGACAACACCCAAAGGAGAAGGAATACTCATATTATTTGGGTAGACACAAAACATACTCAAGGATAGACCTGTTCCTGTTGTCAGCCCACATCCAAGGAAGAGTTAGAAAAATGGAATATAAAGCTAGATTGTTATCGGATCACTCACCCCTGTTATTAGCAATAGAGCTGGAGGATATACCACCGAGAACGTATAGATGGAGATTAAACTCCATTCTACCTAAAAGACAGGATTTTAGAGAATTCATTGAGCGACAAATTAAAATGTACTTGAAAGCGTTCATCAGAGGGCAGATAATAAGTTATGTAACTAAGATGAAGAAAGACTACAATCGGGAAATAGAATAGCTGGAAAGGGAAATAGCAAGTACAGAAAAAGAATTAGCAACAAGGGAAGATACAACAAAAAGAAGAGAATTGGCGGACAAAAAAAATATGGAACACTACAAAAATATATGGTGGAGAAGAACATAATGAAAATAAAGCAGAAGTATTATGAGCTAGGAGAAAAAACGCACAAAATACTAGCTTGGCAACTTAAGGTAGAACAAACTAAAAGTATGGTATTGGCATCAAGAAAAAAGGACAAACAAATTACATATAACCAAACAGAGATCAATGAAAACTTCAAGGAATTCTACGAGCACCCCTCCATAAATTTACCCCCTCCATAAATCTTCGTCCGTGAAGCCAAGCCAAAGAATATATAACTGAGAACAAAGGGAAAGAAGACAAAATAGACGAGTTTCTAGCTAAAACTGAACTACCAAAATTGCAAGAAGAGGAGCAAAATAAATTAATAAAACCATTTGAAATAGAGGAAATACAGGATATATTAAAAAAAAACTTCTGAACAATAAAATGCCGGGAGAGGACGGACTCCCAATAGAATTCTATAAAATATTTAAAGACTTATTAATTCCTCCTCTCCTGGAAGTAATGAACTAGATTGAAGAAACACAAAACATCCCAGAATCATGCAAAAGAGCAATAATTACAGTAATACCAAAGACGGGGAAAGATCCACTAACACCAGCATCGTATAGACCAATATCTCTACTTAACACAGATTATAAGATAATAGCTAAACTATTAGCAAACAGATTGGTCGAATGTGTACCAAAAATAGTAAAACTAGATCAAACTGGATTTATTAAGAAAAGACGAACAATGGACAATATCTGTAAATTCATTAACTTAATCCATGCAGTGCAAGGAAACAAGACACCAACAGTAGCAGTTGCCTTAGATGCAGAGAAAGCCTTTAACAGAGAAGAATGGAATTATTTATTCAAAGTACTACAGAGGTTCAACCTACCAGAGAAATATATTAATTGGATTAAAGCATTATATAAGGGACCATTGGTGAAAGTGACAGTAAATGGATATATATCAAACCAATTTAAATTAAGCAGGTCAACTAGGCAGAGATGTCCACTATCTCCCTCACTGTTCATGTTAGCTATAGAACCACTGGCAGAACTGATAAGAACAGAAAATAAAATAAGAGGGATAAAAAAAGAGAAGGAATATAAAATCAGTCTATTTGCAGATGACATCATAGTATACTTAACAGAACCAGAAATATCAATAAAAGAATTACATAAGAAATTGAAGGAATATGGAGAAGTATCAGGGTACAAGTTCAACGCAAATAAAAGTGAAGCGATGCCAATGAATAATGCAAATTTCACAAAGTTTAAGAAAGAATCACCATTTAGCTGGCAAACACAAGCAATCCGATACCTAGGTATATAACTAGATAATAATCTAGACCATCATTACAAACTAACTTATCAGCCATTAATGAAGAAAATACAAGACAACTTAGAACATTGGAAAGATTTACCACTAACACTGATAGGAAGGGTAAATTGCAATAAAATGAATATCTTCCCAAGGATAAAATACCTATTCCAATCGTTATCAATTCACCTAACAGAAAAATCCTTCAAGGAGCTAAAGAAAATAATAAGGAAATTCTTTTGGAAAGGGGGGAAACCGAGGATAATGCTAGATAAATTAACAGAATGGTATAAACAAGGGGGCTTACAGCTACCAAACTTTAAGAATTATTATAGAGCAGCACAATTAAGATACCTATCAGATTTTTATCAAATAAAGGAAAAACCAGATTGGACCAGATTAGAGCTAGATAAAATAGGGGAGAAGATACCTGAACATATACTATATAAGTGGGATGAAAAGCTGGTGCAACATAGGAATTCACCAGTACTACACCATCTGCTCAACATTTGGAAGAAGATTCACGTAGAAAGGAAACAAATAAATGATCAACTACCAAAATTAATATTGACGCAAAATCAACTAATCCCTTTCACAATAGATAACCTTTCCTTTAGAGAATGGGAGAGAAAAAGGATCAAAAGAATAGAAAATTATTTTTCAGGAAATAAATTATTATCTTTTGAACAAATGAAGAACAAATATGGAATAACTCACGGTACAATGTTTGCATACCACCAACTGAAAACCTACTTGGAGGACAAATTGGGAAGCAGGCTGAGGTTACCAGAAGGAAGCAATTTTGAATATGTGATTACAGACACAATGATAATTAAAAGATTTATAACAAACATGTACATCAAACTGCAAGAGAAAGAGAATGAGGAAACAAGCTGTAATCCCAAACAAAAATGGGAACAAGATCTAAATATAAAGATAAAGAATGAAACATGGGAAAAGCTATGCTCTGGAACTATGAGAAATACAATAAACATGAGGTTACGCATGATACAATATAATTGGTTACACAGGCTATGCACCATGCCTCAAAAGTTAAATAAATGAGACCCAACAGTATCACTGTTTTCACTGTAAGAAGGAAACGGGAACAACAGTACATGCAATTTGGGCATGTGAGAAAGTGGAAACATTTTGGGAAGATCTAAATCAGGTATTAAATAAAATCACAAAAAGCAACATACCAAAAAATCCAGAGATATTTCTTCTAAGTAATATAAGAAGTAAAGAACTTGGACTCGACTTGGATGGAGTACAAAAAAGATTTATTATGATAGTCTTAGCTGTAGCAAAAAAATGTATTACGTCAACCTGGAAATTAGAAGATAGCCTGAGAATACAGCAATGGTACATAGAAATGAATAAATGTATTCCAATGGAAAAAAATAACATATAATTTAAGAAATAACATCACAGTATTCGAACAAATTTGGGAACCGTACATGGAACACAACAGAGAAGTCCTACTGCGAACCTCCACCACCTAAAATGACAGAAGGAGAAGAAGATGAAATGAACTGACCCAGTATGTAAAAGTAGATGACACAAATTTCTTGTTTATTTTCATTATGTGATTACATTGTTTAATGGGTTTAATGTATCATATATGTTGAACGTTGAGTGGGTGGGGGGGGGGTGGTGAAGGAGGGAGGGAAGGGAGGGGGAAAAAGGGGAGAAAATGACACTGTGTATATTCAAGAGGGAAATGTTTGTGTGTATTTTGGTCAGTATGGTTCATAGTGTGAAAAATTAAAAAAAATTTTTAAAAGTTGTCGAGCCACCTTTATTTATCATTCATACCATGCTTGCATGCTAAAGGCAAGATAATGTTTTTCCAGGACCATGGAGCATATTTACATAAATATAAATTAGAATAGAAGTTAAACACATTTAAAATTAAAATATTAAGACGTTTACATTAAAAGTCCACGGTAGACTATTCACGTATCTTCTTGGAATTCAAGAGTCTGATGGCTTGGGGGGGGGGGGGAAGCTGTTACCCAATCTGGACGTAAGGGCCCAAGTGCTATAGAACCTCCTACCAGATGGCAGAAGGGAGAACAGTTTATGTGAGGGTTGTGTGGAGTTCTTCACAATGTTTATTGCCTTTCACCTGCATCGAGTGCTGTAGGCGTCCTTCATGGTAGAAAGAGAGCCCCCAATCTTTTCCGTTGACTTCACTATCCTCTGCAGCATCTTATTTTCCATGCGGGTGAGGGTGGTGGCGGCGATGGCATCAGCTGTTTAGTGTTTGGGTCTGTATGCGAACTTCAGAGGGAACCAGTGACAGGGACAGCAGGAGCTTGATGTGCCCCATGACGAGCCTCTCGAAGCACTTCATGATGATGGATATGAGTGCGACAGGGCGATGGTCATTGATGCAGGACAACTTCTTCGGGACAGGGACAATGATGGCGGCTTTCAAGCACATGGGGACCATGGTGCTTCTCAGGGAGGTGTTAAAGATGTCAGTGAAAACATCTGCTCTTTGAGCTGCACATCCATTGGGCATTTTTCTGGGAATTTTATCCAGTCCAGCAACTTTCTGTGGGCTGAGCTTGCCTAACTCTCGCTTCACATCGGCCACTGCAAGACAAAGCACCTGATCATTTGGAGTGGAGGTGGTCTTCTTCGCTGCTACGATGTTTTATACCTCAAAATGCACAGAAAAGTTGTTCATTACATCTGGCATGGTGGCATCACCAGCACAGACAGATGGTGTAGTCTTGTAGTTGGTGATATCTTGGATGCTCTTCTACAAGCATCGCATGTCATTGCTGTCCAGGAAGTGCCTATGAATGCACTGGGCATGCACCCGCTTTGCTTCCCTAATGGCCTTAGATAGCTTGGCTCTTGCAATAGCTAAGGCTATCTTGTCTTCCGCTCTGAAGGCAGCATCTCGGTTACTGAGCAGCATACACACCTCCGCAGCCAACTGATTAGAGCAAGTGATGATGGTCTTGGGCACAGTGACGATGTCATAACCATTTCTAATGTAGCTGGTCACTGATTGCAGATACTCCTCCAGTCACCAGCCAGTGCACTCAAAGCAGCCTTGAAGTGCATGAACAGCCCCCTGCCCGCCATGTTTTAACTTGAGCGTCTGACGAGTGGTCTGTATGCTGGGATTAGCATTACAGAGTGGTGGCCTGAGTATCCGATGTGCGATCTCAGGGTTGTATATGATGTCATTTATGTACTCTGTCAATAAATCTGAAATCTGAATCCGGTCTGAAATCTGATACCTAGCAGCTCGCCACCTGTGTGGGTCCTTCAGCTGCTCAGCGCCTCACTGGTGCAGCAGCTGAACAGAGAAGAGAAGGGCAGGGTGTTATGTTAGAACTGGGTACGTCTCTGATTAGAGCACAGCTTGAGTATTGTGCACAGTTTTGGTTATCACTTTTCAGAAAAGATATGATTGCATTAAATCTGTTTCTATTAATCTGTCCAATAATGCAATCCATGAAATGGATTGCATTCTTGTTATCAATCTTCGAACACTTGTGAATAAAAGCAAGACTTCAGTGTAATAAGAAACGAAAGATACTGGATACCCTCAGCCAATCAACCATCACCTATGGAAAGAGGGGCAGTGTTTGAGATCTGGGGCTCTTCATCAGAACGGACCACTTCCTCATTGAATTGCTTTGCTATGATAACCTTTTGATGAACTTGAGTTTGATGGCTCACTTTTTGCAGCCAAAAGCCCTTAAGGTTTGTCAAGTGGTTGCAGTTATCAATATTGAAGTGGTGGCAGACAAGAGTATGGAAATGTGCGACTCGTTGTGCTAGCTAATAGACCTTTCCACTTACGTGAATGGCTAACAGGCAAATTTAAAGCAAAAATCGGAGGTTTGATCCAGGAGCGCGATACTATTTATTTATCATTTATAGCTGTTTCACCATGAAACGTATTACAACTTCTTCTGCTTATCAAAAGGTATGCTGAGCTCCAAATACATGGAGAAGCAGTGGAGTTTTCATGTGCTGAATCCTTAGTACGACATCAGTAAAGAAGCCTTGTTTCACGAAAAGGAGATTTATCTACATAATTTGGGAACTAGCAAAGCCAATAGACCAGGAGTTGTGGGGATTGGTTGCAGTTAACAAAAAAATGCCTCGATCATAGGTAGGGTAGAGAAGGTTAGATTTGGCATGGGGATCAGGTTGTTTAAAGTTGGGCACAGGAGATGTATCGGGTATTTGTCAATGCTTGATCTGGAGGACTTGGGGGAGGATAGGTCAGGGTGATGATCAGATCAGGGTATGGTAGAGGACCTAATGACTTCAGCAGAATCATCTGTCTGCAAGGAAACAAACAAAGTCAATTGAATTCCTTGAAAGAGAATTAAATTAGCATTTAAAAGAGATTAATTTGCAAGGCATAGAGCAAGAGAAGAAAATTGGAATGTGGGGCCAACCTAGCTTTCTTCTTTGGTACAATAATTCGATGATTCGACTGAGGATATTATGATGTAGATACCTTGAGCAGGAATGGGCATAGGGTGGAAAATATGAAGAAGCCCTCCAAGTAAGTATAAAGGTACTTTCAAAAGACAAAAGGAGCACCCTGTCCATGGCCTGGTCCTCTATCTCTCTCTCTCTCTCTCTCTCTCTCACTCTCTCTTTCTCTCTCTCTCTCTCTCTCTCTCTCCCTCCCTCCCTCCCTCTCTCTCTCTCTCTCTCTCTCTCTCCCTCCCTCCCTCCCTCCCTCTCTCTCTCTCTCTCTCTCTCTCTCTCTCTCTCTCTCTCTCTCTCATGCCTTTCTCAAGACCTCCACTGTGGGGATTAAATGGCCATCATGAAGAGATATCTGGCCTTTTTTTTGTTAAAGTGTACACGGATCGGATGCATTCTAATTATTAAAATATTTTCCCATACATGATTGGTGTGGTCCCTAACCGCGACACATACCTGAATGTATTGCTTTAATTGTTCTTTTCCATTTCTTTTTCTTCTTTCTATTTTTTTGGGTGTAGTTTAGTGGTAGGGTGAGTGGGGTGGGAGTGATAGGGTTGGGGGGGTGGGAGGTTTTATGGGATAAAATATGTATTGCATTATATTTTGTATGCATCATTTATTATTGATTATAAGTAAAATTTTTTTTAAAAAGATACCTCTGACCTGAAACTTTGACCAATGGGGGTGTTAGAAACAGGGGCGTAGAAACAGGTAGAAACAGAGGGGTCAAAAAAGAGGGGTAGAAAATAGGGGAAGAAACGAAGGTGTTGAAACCCAGGAGTTGAAATAGAGGGGTAAAAGCAGAAGGTTTCCTCCTGAAATCCATTCTAGGTTAAAAATGGCATGAGAAAGACTACTTCTCACTGTACCTTGCTACATGTGACTATAATAATACAGTAATGTAGCGGGAGCCCCACGTGTACAGCAGAATCACACGCAGCCACAACAGTTAAGCAAGCGCATTACCAAAGTCCATTGTCTCCAACGATGTCCCAGCCCTCCAGCTACAAGCTAGGCACCAACAATTAGGAAAAGCACGCGAATAAGAGCCCGCGCTTTTTATGGCACCTGACACCTGAGGCTGGAAAGTGACGTCACTACCGCATCCCAGAAGGCTCAGCGTGAAACGCGCAGAGGGAACTATAAAAGCTGTGGTTAAGCACAATAAAGGGACTGATTCCTGACTCTACTGTCTTCAGTGTCATTTATTGCCACTTGCTTAGGTAGTGCTGTCAGATAGCCCACTACAGTACTAAACCTAAATTGAGCCCTTTGGTATTTAAAGTAAAGCATTCCATTGGCATTCTGACTAATTATTTAAATATCGCCATTAAATCAGTATTTTAAAAGGAATAAGAAGTTTGAAATATAATGCATAGGAGATGACCCTACAGGACAGTAATCATGGCAGCGGACCACTGAGGGGCTCAACGGCTGAAGGACCCACACAGACAGTTGCAGGACTCACTCAGGCTGCGGGAAGCTGAAGACTGGATCATGGGAGCAAGGAATAGAGTGAGGGCACCCGAAGGGCCTTGGGTGTCAAAGGCTTCCGAGGTTTGGATCTTGTGCTCGAATTGCCGATAGTTTGAAATTGGGGCCTGCACAGCTGCACAGGCAGTGGGAGGTCTGGAAGCAAAGCCACAGACAGTCAGTGCCTCTGAGGGACCCTCTTTTCCTTCTCTTTCTCCTACTGTTAGGGGTGCCAGGCAATGCTCATGGCAACTCTTTGCTTTACGGTGGACAAAAGTATATCATTTAAATTAAATTTTTAATGTATTATTATGTGAAAATAAAATGAGCCTTTGAACCTTTGAGATATGCAAGGAGGAATTTTAATTGCTGGTTTGTTGCAGTTACACCATGAATGGACTGTTTAATTTCCTACGTTGCTTTATTGTAATCTTTCTCAGCTGGGACTCGGATCAAAGCAAATACCCTCTCATCCTTCTTTAAATTTATTGAAAGAGGCGCATTCGGAAAAATTTCAACTCAGTTAAGACCGCTGTCGGATCTTACAAATGTTGACCAGTAAGCCGAGTTCAAGTTTATTGGCAGATGTACTGTACAAGAACGAGAATGTTTTTGTTTTGTGAGAAGTACAGCTGATCAATTTATATATAGTACAGCAGTTAAAAGCACAGTGCAGCATAACAGAGTTACACTGCTACAGTTACGGTGACACAGAGCGTTACAGTGAGAAATCACTTGGAACAAAGCAAAGGCAAGTTGCTGGTTGAAGTAAAAGTACAAGAACTACTAAGGAATTTGCGGGAATGCTGGAGTTCAGTGCCCATAAGGGAAACAAATTGAATTAGAATCTGTAAAGGGGGAATTGAATAATAACTTGAAAGGGAATGGTCAAGTCAAGTCAACTCAAGTTTATTGCCATTTGATTGCACATGTACAACCCGACAAAACAGTGGTCTCCAGTCCTCGGTGCAAAACACGCAACCAAACATAACTCACCTACAGACAAACATTACTTATGCAGGACAAGGATGCATAGGTGCAAGTAAATATATATATTTTGTAACTATGAAAGTCTCAGATGGTCAGTGTGAGCAGTTCCTTTGGTCGTTCAGCGTTCTCACTGCCCATGAGGAGAAGCTGTTCATCAGCCTGGTGGTTCTGGCTCTGATCCTCCTGTGTCTCTTTCCTGATGGGAGCAGCTGAAAGATGCTGTGAGCGGAGTGATCTGTGTGGCCTCTTCAGACAACGATCCTGGTAGATCATTCAGATGTGGATGGGGTGGGATGGAGACCCAAGTGATCCTCTCTGCCATCCTTATGGTCCTGTGGATTGACCTCCCATCCATTTCTCTGCAGCAACGTTATCATTCTGTGATGCAGCCAGCAAGGACGCCCTCACTAGAGCTCCTATGGAAGGGTGACCTAATGGTGACTGGTAGTTTGCATGGCTAAAGAGGGAGAACAAGGGAATGGGTCTAATGGATTTCTCTATTAGTTAATGACAGACAGGAGACATGGTGGTACAGCCTCCTCAGTTCAGGAACCTAGATTCAAACTGTTCTGCTGGGTTCCTCCTGCAAAAGTGGGTTGGCTGATTAATTGGCCACTGCAAATTGATCCTAGAGTGTTGGTGAGTGGTAAAATTGGGGGAGGGTTTGATGGGAATGGAGGAAGAAGAAAACAGACTCTTCAACAGTAAATTCAATCAGGGACTCTTTAAGGACTCTACTACACTTCATTGATTTTTTTTTCTCTCTGTATTGCAATTTGTTTATTTTCTTTATTTGTTTACAAGTGTACGTATCTTCTTGAGTATAGATTTTTGCACCACCAATAAGTGGTCATTCTGCCTCACCCACAGGGAGAAAAATAAATCTCAGGGTTCTATGTGATGTCATGTACGTACTCTGACAATAGATCTGAAGTTTAAATAGTGTTTTATGATTAGCTTGGCCTTGTTTGTCTGAAGGACGTTTGCATGTGGTACCACTTAATGACCAAGAGAATGGGCTAAATGCTTTCATTCTGTGCAACGGCAATTCTCCGATTGTAGTGCATGGTCCGTGTCACTGCAGAAACACCACAGTGTTTTACATCAGGGACAATTGAATGCTGTGCAAAGTTGCTAATTGAGGGTCATTCAATAAATCTACCCAAATAAAGTTAAGGGTGATACAAACGTTACCCAGACTTGAGAGATATTTCAATTCTGTAAACTTTCCCTTTTTAAAAAAATCAACAGAAAGCAGAAACACAATTCAGTCCACCTCAATTTGGACAACAATCCATTTCCTTTTTTTTTGCTCCACGAACCATCTGTCACTCATTATATTTTCCTCTTAAAAAAAGCTTTGGCTTCAAAATTCCCCCCAAAAATTCATCACCTGAACTCTGCCTCCACTAGCCCTCACATGTTCCCTGTGTCCTGCCTGGCTCCAGCTCTCTCCTGTCTATTAACTACCCAGCGGAGAATCCAAGCAAAAGCCAAGGGAATGACCCTGCCTTTAACCCACTGCCTTCACCTTCTGAGGAATTTAGCAAGAAAGTGCTGGCAGTTTAATGATTTGTGCAGAACTCCATAGTGAAGGAAGGAAGGAGACTGAAACTATTCAAGGATATAATGTAGATGCCAGTTGAAAAAACAAATGATTACAGGAAAGGGTAATGTAGAAAGAAGGGGGAGCTATTAACACTGAAACTTTTAGCTGATCTGTCTCAATATTAACAGAGTGGAAAGTGAGGAACATGTCACCAAACTGAGTTTTAAATAAAGACTTGAAAGAGTAGGTATTTATAATAATCCTTTCACAATCTCAGGATGTCCCAAGGCACTTCACAGCAAAGAATATTCAAGTGCTGCAAGGCCCTAACAATCCTTCCAAGTGAAGCAACATTTCACTTGTGAATCTGCAGGGGTCATCTACTGCATCAGGAGCTTCTGTCATGCTCTCTGCATCGGAGGGACAGGGTGCAGACTGAGAAATCACTTTGTTGAGCACCTCGGCTCTGTCCGCTGCAATCCCAGTGGCCACCCATTTCAATCCTGCCTCCCTGCCTGCTATGCACTGCCAGACAGACCACCCGCAAATTGGAGGAACAACACCCCATCTTCCGTTTGGGCACCCTCCAACTGGATGCCATTAACATCGACTTCTCTGGTTAAACTGTGCCTCCCTGTCACCTTTCCCCCAACTCTGTCTCTCTTTTTCTCTCTTCCTTTTTCCCTCTGTCTCCTTTTGCAGAGTTAAAATCAATTCTCACCCTCTCCTCTTATCATATCCAATCAATATCTATTGTTGGTCTGGACACTGTCCCCTGCCAGTCTTCAGTCTTTATTCAGACACCATCCTGTTCTTTGCTTATTCCTTGAAGAATGGCTCAGGCCCGAAACATATCTTTACTTCCTATGGATGCTGTGAGACCGGTTGGGTTCTGTTGGAATCTAGGGGTTAAAACATTATGAAATAAATGATTAATTAATAAGTGTATATTTACTGCATGGTTCAGGGGAAAAGAGGAATGTGATTAAGTGGCAATCACAGCATGGAGCAAAGTTGGCTGAGCAAAATTGTCTGCTCCAAAATACAGGGAGAGGAAATGCATAAAACGATTTAGGAGGAATGCTCAAACTAAAGGAGGTGGTGAGTAGCACAGGAGACACAGGCCAGACCAGAACAAAGAATGGCCTGCAAGAAACAAAGGGAATGGAAAACCAGTCTAGGAGGAAGATTAAGGCACGAGGAGGTGTTAAAGAGAACAACAGAAATTGGCCAGACAAGAACAGAATGGTGATTAGAAATATCTGGGGATGAATTAATTTCTGATCAACACAACAGGATAGTCTGGCCTGAAGGATTAAGATGGGAGTGCTACACCCCAGATATCTGCAAAACAGGAGATGACTTGTGATAACCCTTAGGCAAAAAGATCTAGCAAAGGAAGACAACTTTTGTTCTGTATGATAATGAAATCTAGCAAAGGAAGCCAACTTTTGTTCTGTATGATAAGGTTGACCTATATAAACTGAGCCAACTGGACAATAGGGGTCAGTCTTGGGGAGTAGCTCACTGTGCAGGTGACCTATGAACTAACGACTGACCCAGAGCTCTGTTAAGTTTTATTCTTGTGCTGTGTAATAAACTGACTGTTGAACCGAATACCTTCTCCTATCACTTCATTCAAAGAACACGCTGGATTCAGACGACACATAGACTAATTTAAGAGTAAGGTAAAGCCAGAGTCCGACAGCTCCACCAGCATTTCTGTGTGTTTTTTCCTGCAATCACAACATTTGCAGATTTTCATGTTCCATTAAGTGCAGCACTCTTATCCACCACAAATAATGACGGAATAGTAACTAGGTGATCCCTATGTGTCAAAGAATTGTCTAATCCATAAATATCAGCACTAATGCAGAGTATAGCTTTGACAATTCTTCCTCCCAAGGAATTCTTCATCCCATTGAATGCCCAATTCTATTTTGAGAGACCAGACAGTCCTCTAAAGAAGGTGAATTCCAATGTAAGAGAAGTGAGGTGAGGAGAAAGGGCAGAAAGATTTCCTCCCAGTGTGACGGAAAGAAATCTGAAAAGCAAAAGCAAAAAGAGAAACAGGAAGCCAAAAATGGAGTAAAGCACAAAAATCTGTAGACACGTGGCTGAAGTAAAAATACACGATGCTGGAGAAACTCAGCAGGTCAAACAGTGTCCTTTATATCGCAAAGGTAAAAATACATAACCGACTTGTCGGGCTTGAGCCCTTCAATAAGCTACAGAAAATTTTTTGGTAGGTGTCCGAGCAAAAGAATAAGTGGGAGGGAGGGAGGGGTGGAGGTGTGATCGTAAAGGCAGGAGGTGATAGGTGGAGAAAGGAGGAAGCGGACAGCAGAGATCAAGGGGATGAGGGATGGCTGGGAGGGGGAAGGGAGGGAGGAGGGCTGGAAAGGGGAAGGGAAGGAGGGAGGGGGAAGAGGAGAGCAGGTTAGCAGAAACCGGTAAAACCGAGTTAATGCCATCTGTTTGGAGAGTGCCAAGGCGGAAAATCGGGTGTTGCTCCACCAATTTGCAGGTGGTCTTGGTGGGATAGTGAATAAGGCCATGGATAGACATGCAAGTATGGGAGTGTGACACAGAACTGAAATGGTTGGCTACTGTTGGAATCTAGGGGCTAAAATATCACGGAAGATATGACTATGTAACAATTTTATATTTACTTCATGGTTAAGGGAAAAGAGTAAGGTAATTAAGTGGCAATCACAGCATGGAGCAAGGTTGGCTGAGTCCAGTAGGGGCAGAATTGTCTTCTCCCAATAAACAAGGGAGAGGAAATGGATGAAACGAGTTAGGAGGAATGCTCAAACTGAAGGAGGTGGTGAGTAGCACAGGAGACACAGGCTAGACCAAAACAAAGAGTATCCTGTAAGAAACAAAGGGAATGGAAAACCAGTCTAGGAAGAAGATTAAGGCATGAGGAGGTGTTAAGGAGAACAGAAGAAATTGGCCAGACAGGAACAGAACGATGATTGGAAATATCTGGGGTAGGAATTGATTTCTGTTCAAAACAATAGGATGGTCTGATCTTGAGGATTTAAGATAAGAGGTCTACACCCGAGATAATCTGTAGAATAGGAAATTGTTGGTGATATACTTTATGTAAAAATCTAGCAAAGGAAGCCAACTTTTGTTCTGTATGGTAATTTGGATCTATATAAACTGAGCAGACTGGACAATAGGGGTCAGTCTTGGGGAATAGCTCACTGTGCAGGTGACCTATGAACTAACGACTGACCCAGAGCTCTGTTAAGTTTTATTCTTGTGCTGTGTAATAAACTGATTGTTGAACCGAATACCTTCTCCTATCACTTCATTCAATGAGCACGCTGGACTCAGACGACACATAAACTAAATTGAGGGTAGAGTAAAGCCAGAGTCCGACACTACTGGGAGGTTTCTGTCACTGTAGCAGATGGAGTGAAGGTGCTCAGTGAACCGATCTCCTAGTCAGCGCCCAGTCTTCGGTATAAAGAAGGCCATAAAGGGAGCTCTGGATGGAGTAGATCAGTCCTGTGGATCTTGTTTGCTGCCCCGGACCATGGTGACAGGAGAGGTGTGGGCGCAAGTGTGGCACCTCCTGAAATAGCCAAAATAGTAAGATTCTGCGTCTAATCGAAAAGAGTTTCAGGAACTGTAAAAGTAATACAGTCTGAAGAGATTAGATCACAAGAGACCATGAAAAACCACATTAGTAATTAGCTGCAGTAAAGACTAGGGTCACATTTTATTCAACAATATAAGTTGTATTTCTGTGTAAATTCATTCTTTTCTTTTTTTGGCATGGCTTCGCGGACGAAGATTTATGGAGGGGGTAAATATCCACGTCAGCTGCAGGCTCGTTTGTGGCTGACAAGTCCGATGCGGGACAGGCAGACACGGTTGCAGCGGTTGCAGGGGAAAATTGGTTGGTTGGGGTTGGGTGTTGGGTTTTTCCTCCTTTGCCTTTTGTCAGTCAGGTGGGCTCTGCGGTCTTCTTCAAAGGAGGTTGCTGCCCGCCAAACTGTGAGGCGCCAAGATGCACGGTTTGAGGCGATATCTCACCACTTGTTTAAACTGCACTGTTGCACAAAAAAATGTTGATTAGGTCGCATTTGGACTACCATGCAGACACATAAGACGGCAGATGCTGGAATCTGGAACAAAGTTTACAGCCTGACATGGAGTTCTAGTCACCACACTACAGGAAGGATGTGATTGTGCCAGAGAGGGTGCAGAAAAGAATTATAAAAGTGTCACCTGGATTGTAGGAGGGTTTAAGTTAGGAGGAGGGACTGTTTGGGTAGGTCTGTTCTCCGTGGAGTGAAGGATACTGAGAGGTGGCATGAAAGATGGTGCATAAAATTATGGAAGACAGAGATGGACCAGATAGCAGTGCCTTTTTCCCTCTAATTAGAGATCATAGGTCTGAGGTGAGAAGGAGGAGATACAGCGCATTAAAAAGCCATCTAAATTCACCCAAAATGCACCATTTAACTTAGAAACCTCATAGGCTTTAGGAAGGTGCGAGAAAGCCAGAGCAACTGGACAAAACCCATGCAAACATGGGGATAAAGTACAAACTACTTACAGACAGCCCCATGTTTGAACTCTGGTCGCCGGTACTGTAGCAACGTTGCACTTAACTGCCACACTAAACGTGGCACCCTAAGGAGGTATTTTTCCAAGCAAAGAGTAGTTGGTATCTGGATTGAAGTTGCCAGAGGTACCTTGACAGGTGCTTGTTTGAGCCAGGCACAGAGGGATATGGAATTACTGCAGGTAAGTTGAATTGATACAGATAGGTATGATGGACAGTATTGACTCGGTGGGCTGTACATCATTATAATTTCACCCTCATTGTTGAGAAAATGCAACCTCATGCTGCATGAAAGGACTTTGACCTCAGTTACATATGCTAAACAAGCCACATGGCAACAAAATATTTGTGTTTGACTCTGCTTCGGGTTCCAGACAGTAGCAAGTTTGGTGCATGGTGACTGAGGACAAATTTGCATATCCACTAGCCCATGTTAGTGGGCGACACGTGTGAAAAGTGGCAAGTGAAAACACACAGCAGAAAACAGCAAAATCACATAAACACTGCAGTTTCCTTATTCAGCTTTCGTTACCCCGGCGGGAGTAAGGAAGAACAAGGAAGTGTTCAGTAACTCTTTCTCTGTACTGAGCACCCACTCAGCTTACACAGGTTTCAGACAGGATTTATATGGTAAACTGGGCCCTTGGGCTGCTCTATGAGTTTCTTGGTTCGAGATTATTATTAATTGGCACAAATGATTGACTATTAGCAATTCAATATTTTTTGCTCCTGTCAGCTTTTTTTTTGATTAACCAAATGCTCTGAGAAACTCTCTGGACTTGCTTATCTTCCTGTCACAATGAAATATTGTCAGCTTCAGTCTACGCCAAAAATGATCTTGAAGACTCCTATTGTTTAACTATATTTCTGTGTGTAACAAATGTTTTAGCTGAGTAAGTCTTTTAATTTTGGTGTTACATTTCTGCAGCTAATGTGACTTCTTTCCTTATCAACAGAAAAGCCTGCGCTCTGTGTTATGTAACAGACACTACTCCTTACAAGAACATAGCGTCTTTGTTCTACTTCTAAGGCCACAGCCCCATTATCTTTTGCATTCTATGTTGGCCGACTTTTATAGCAAAGGACCCAGGGTCCTTTACAATGCAAAAGAATAATGATAGATTGCCCACAAACTTTATTGATTTCCAGTTAAGTGCTTTGCAGCTACCATATCCCACAATGATGTAGCCAGACAGGACACTCTCAATTGTACTCCTGGAAAAAGTTGTCAAGATGGTGGCCAGTAGCCTTTCCCTCCTCAACTTCCTGTGTTTTCCTGACTAATGAGGAGGTGTTGTGCATCCAGGATAGGTCGTCCTTTATATGCACACCAAGGAACATCGTGCTCTCCACTCCCCCAATGATGTGTAATGGAATGGGGTTGTCTATCATCCTCCACTGTCCTACCCCACTGTCTATAGCACTATAACACTATCCACAGTTCACTCACACTTTTAGATTATTTCCACTTTTCAATTCATATTTTTTACACTATATAGAACGACATAGTTAACATAATGGTTGGAGCACGAGTTCGAATTGCCCTTTTTCTGCTCCTATGTCTTATGGACTAATCATCTTATGGAGATGAATGCCAAAAGATTTGATTGCAATCTAAAGCATAACTGGAATCCTGAAATACAGTAACTGTTCAAAATCACAACAGTAACAAATTTGTTAGAAGTGTTTATTTGGTTGCGGGTACCTCAAAGTGAATTAACAATATTAGCTTCTAAGTAGATTTGTGTGAGATTAAAACAAAACATTTATTTTGAGCTGCTAAACTATTGGAATGTGCTTTTTTTTCTAATCTCTGAATTATTCAAGTTCTTTGACATTCATTTTATGTGGTAAGTTACATGGAAATAAGCTTAATAGCCCTTTTCTGAGAAACAAAATAAGTAAAAGCAGATTGCTTGTGTTGATGACAACATTCTTCCTTCTTCCATCCAAGAAAATGTACATGGTGTAGCGAGGTTGCTATAGCTACAGCTAGTTTATAGCTCTCGGTTATAGCTCTAATGCTGTAGCTCGAATCTGCAGGAGAAGCAAGACACACACACACCAGTAGAGTGTATTCGACACTGAGTTTATTCAGTGACAGCTCGGCCGCGTCACCACCGGGGCGTGTCTTAAGGGGGCCGGCTGCCATTGGTTACCTCGGACGCCCTGGCCCTGATTAGGACCCCTGCGATCCGCCGGTGGTGTTTAGCCAGTTTCACCACTCTGCCGGCGGCCTATGGAAATGGGTGTTTCAGCCTGCACGATGCTTTGCCGGTTGCCACATTCAATGGCCATTTCCTGTGTCGGCCCAATGCGTGGGCTGCAGCCCGCTACACAAACCCCCCTTCCCCCCAGCCCAGAACCGGTGATCTGGGCACTGTTTTTAGGAGTCTGACCCCTGCGCTGCGCTGTGGGGTCGGGTGACTGATGGCCTGGTCAAAGTCCAAGTAAGCCGGTTTCAACAGGTCAAGTGTGAAAGTCTCTTCTCTGCCGCCAATGTCCAAAACACAGGTGAACCCATTGAGTCTGAGGACATGGTATTGCCCCTCGTAAGGCCATTGTAGAGGTGGCCGATGAGTCCCACGCCGAACAAACACGTATTTACACTCAGTAAAGTTCCTTGTGATATAAGTGCAGGGTTGGGTGTGGGGTCTATGTTTAGCAGGGGCCAGGTTGCCTAGACATTTGCGTAATCAGGACAATGTGGTCTCCAGGAACACTCCTATAAGTCCTCAGGGGCCATCACAAATTTGCCTGCTATAACTAGGGGTGCGCCATAGACAAACTCAGCAGAGGATGCCTCAAGGTCCTCCTTGAGGATGGTGCAGATGCCTAACAGGACCCAAGGAAGTTCGTCGGCCCAGTTAGGTCCGGCAAACCCTGCCATTAAGGCTGCCTTAAGGTGTCTATGGAACTTCTCCACCAACCCATTGGCCTGTGGGTTATATGTGTGGTGTAGTGGAGTTGGGTCCCCAGGGCGTGGGTTAAGGTGGTCCACAGACTGGAAGTGAATTGGGACCTCCTGTCCAATGTAAGGTGTTTGGGGACCCTGAAACGGACTACCCATGCGCATACTTCTGTGGAAGCCTCTGGCCATCTGGTCATCTGGTCGACCATTGTGAGAAGGTAATATGTACCTCTGGATATGAGTAGGGGCCCCACAATGTCAATGTGCATGTGGCTGAAGTGGCGATGTGCTGGCTCCAATGTCTGTGATGGAGCTTTGATATAAGTCTTGATTTTGGGTGACGCACAGAGTGAAGTTCTGACCTACAAGGCAAACTCTTTGCAGAGGCCGTGCCAGACATATCTGTTCGCCACCATTTTGACTGTAGTCCTGATGGCATGGTGAGCCAAGTTGTGGACTGAGTCAAAAACCTGCCTCTTCCATGCAGCTGGAATGACAGGGCGAGATTTACCTATTGAGGTGTCGCAGAGCAACGTGAGATTGTCGGGGGTGATCTGGATGTCCTGATCAAGGGTGCTGACCACGTGGTAGCAGCGTGTGTTGTCAGCGGAGATCCGTCGAATGACGAGTTGCGCCCTGGCTTGCTGGAACCACAGCAGTGGTTGTGACATCCAGAAGCCAGGTAGCTTCAACACTACGCTTTTGATCGTAGGTTGTTCTTCCATCTTCGGGTCCAAAGCACCATTTGGACCAGTCAGGGTCACCACTAAAGCGAGGTCGCTATGGCTACAGCTAGGTTATAGCTCTTGGTTCGGGCTGTGGGCTTAGGGCTGTAGCTCGAATCTGCAGGAGAAGAAAGACACATACACCAGTAGAATGTATTCAGTGGCAGCTAAGCCTTTTATAGTCAACTCGGCTGTGTCACCATTGGGGCATGGCTTGAGTGGGCTGGTTGCCGATTAGTTACCTCAGATGCCCAGGTCCTCGATTGGGCCTCCTGCGATCCACCAGCAGTGATTGGCCATTTTCACCGCTCTGCCAGCGGTCTATAGAAATGGGCATTTGAGCCCGCATGATGCTTTGCCAGTTACCACGCTCGACGGCTGTTTCCTGTGGTGGCCCATGGCGCGGGCCATGGGCTGCTACGATGGATATTTTTGAAGTGATGTGAATTGGCATTCCCATTCTTCTCCCAACCGTACAGGGAAAGCCTTTTACCTTTCGGATGTGTAGAATGATATATGTCGGCCAAGTTTCCAACTACTTAACAAGCATGAGGCTGGAGAATATCACATTTGCTTAATAGATATTAGATGATTCACATTATATATATTTTTTACCCACTTCAAGGTGCCCTTCAAAATGTGGTGTTAAGATTTGTTAAAACACGGCAGTTAATGTACTGAGACCACTCTTGTTAATGTTTACATTAGGCATATAGAACGGTAGCAGGCCTTTCCGGCCCTTGAACCCGTGACCCCTCAATTAACCTACAACCCCTGTAGGTTTTGAAGAGTGGCGGGAAACCTAAGTGCTTGGAGGAAACCCACACAGATATGGGGAGAATATGCAAACTCCATACAGACAGCGCTGGATTCGAAACAGGTCCACTGGCGCTGTAATCACATTGTGCTACACTAACCGTGCCACCCATTTTTTTTCATGGGCAAGCAACAATGGTTATCTCTCAAAGACTTTCTCTCTTTCACCGTTCTGATTAAAGGTCTTGGACCTGAAACATTAAATGTTTCTCTTTCCCAAGATGCTACCTGACTTGCTAAATGCTTCCAGCATTTTTCTGTTTCTATAGCAAGAATCATCTAATTATTGATCAATCCGACATGAAGGATTAAACTGTTAAATATTATAGATTTGAACCATATTATTATTTTGGATTAAGATTCGCATCCATATTGAATGTGTTGATGATGGAAGGTAATCCAAGTGATTCAATCATTTCAAGGTTCCAAAAACATGCATGAATCATAACTGCAGGATGAATGGTATTTCCCAAACTGCTGCAACGTGAAATGAGTCGACTGCATCTTTAATTGTCCTCCAGTCTGGATGTTTTGATGTGGTCGCTGGACATTTCTGCTTCAGCGTCCAACGATGTTCCATCATTGATGGTAACTCTGCCTTTAGATGGGAAGCAAACAATATACACTCTAAGTGATCGCTATCATGCTCTTTCTTGATGTTCAATTCCAATGGATTTAGAGAAGATGAATAGCAATAGACTCAGATAAATTGAGCTAAACCTCACATTATTGCCATGTCAAAGGGAGGTGAGTGGAAAACAATAGAAAATGGAATGATGGAGACAATGACCTGATATAGTCATATTTTTAATGTTTCTGTTTGACACAGAAACATTAGTTAGTGGGGGGAAAAAATGACACAGATGAGGTTGGGAAAGAAAACTGACAGAAGAACCACAGTGAAGGATTTGATTAAAGCAGTGTCAACGTGCAAAACTTGAGCATACCTATCTAACAACAGGGATTGTTAGGATTACTATGGTCTCTGATCAATGTGGCAAGAATGATCAAGGGAATGGATGGGTTAGACTATAAGCACATAAAACATAGAGCATAAGATGTAGTAGAAGAAGCAGGCCAGGCCTTTTGCACCAGCCCTGCCTTTCATTGCTACATTATCCTACACCACACTTGATCCTGCCCATTAAAATTGATAGATTTGGAGACATGAGAGTTTGTGGATGCTGGTATCTCTCCATTCTAGTCACACTCTGTTCTACCCCTTTCTGTAGGACTGACAATACATGAGCTTAAAAACAAGGACCTCCACATTCCAAGATTCAAGATTCTTTTATTGTCAAGTAATTGTACATATTGCACAAAATTCCTTTCTGCCTAGCATAAGGCAGACAAAGAGTTGCCATTAGTGTTGCCTGCCACCCCTTACAGTATGAGAGAAGGATAAGCAAGAGAGAGTCCCTTCAGAATCACTGAGCATCTGTGGATTTGCCTCCGGCACTCCCGCAGCCTCTGTCGCCGCGCAGACTCCTGTTCGATTCATCGGCAACTCGTGCTCTGTAGCGTGACTGAGAGCACTCAAGACCATAGAGAGTACGACATGCTTTTATTCAGTGAGAATAGCGCACAACAATCTTTGGACTGAATTGGGGTTTTGGCAGGGATCCAGGGTTTATATCGGGATATGCTGGGGCGGAGTTGGGGGAAGAGCCAATCCTTAGAACATTGCACTACTCGTGAATTTGAAGTTCACTACAAACTCCAAGTCCAAACCTATGATACAATCAGGAAGCCCTCAGTGCCCAAGGCCCTTTGGGAGCTCTCTGCCCTCAGCACCCTTTTGAATCCCGGCTTCAATACCTGGTTCTCATGAGCAGGTCTCCAACCCATGTGGGTCCCCCGACCTCAAGTTGCCGGAAGCCTGTATGATCTCTCAGCCACTGAGTCCCTGACTAGTCCACTGCCATGATCCTGTTGGATCATCTCCTCTGCCTTCTCCTTAAATGGGGGCTGTTTTCCCTGTTCAAGGATTTCAAAGACAGTTGATTTTCTGCTGGTATTGGACTTTCTTGGATAGCACACAAAACAAACCTTTTCATTGTGTCTGGGCATATTGACCATAAATAATCCAATTCTATTTAAAAAAAAATCAAACTGCTGGGGTTACGCGGGTCAGTCAGCATCCATGGAGAGAAATGCACGGCTAGTATTTCAGTCGAGACCCTTCCTCACGCTGAAGGGGCATAGGCTTCTCTGACCTCTGTTGAGAAAAATAGTTAGATGCATTTCATGATGACATATTGGTGAATTTGAAAGCTTGGTCTGCTTTCGCACAACTCATGGTCCACCTGTAGCTACATCAAAATACTCAACTTGCTCTGTGCGCCAAATTTGAACCTGGTGCAATAGAGTAAAAATTTTAAGTGTGCTGTACAAATCGACCGCAAAGTTCTATCTACTTCCAGATTCTCCCTGGGTAGTATGTGAAGTCAGCTATTGTGTTACAACTCGATTAACGTTCCTCATGTGCTGTAGATGGCCAAGTGTGCCAATCCCAAGAGGTCTAAATTGAAATGCAGTTCAAAGGAAATTGCTCTAAAATTTATGTAAACCAGAGAACGTGGCTTTGAATGATTGATCTTCATTTCTGGATTTACATGCACTTAGCGGTGGGAAAGGACCTTATTTAAGATTTCAGAGATACCATATACCATTTTGGGAATAGGGGTTCACTCTGTGTAAGGTACCCCTTTTGCTTCCTGTGTTTTAGGAAGCAAGGTCCCAGCCTATCCACCCTCTCCTTTTAATCGAAGCTTTCCAGTCCTGGGAACATTCTTGTGACTCTTTTCTGCACCCTTTCCAGCTTTCTTTCTCACCAGGCTGGGGAACAGCTTTTACCCATGGGCAATGAGAATGCTAAACAATCAAAGGAACTGCTCGTAGAACAATCAATGACCACCTGCAGACATGAAGCAAGCAGTCAAAGGCTGTATTAATCAGAAAACCCAGGCATGCCTCTACATGCTGCTGGTTCATTTCCAAGGCAGGTATGAGGGAGAAGACTAGGGCTCTCAGCCTTTATTAGGGAATCTATGGGGTGGGGTTACAGGTATAAAAGGCGGGCCAGCCTTCCCAGTCCAGTGAGAACATGCCTGCAGTACTGTGCCCCACCACATTCACCCTTCCTTTATTGAATGAAGTCTGGCGGGTGATGTGGGGCAATTCCATTGGTATGAGTCTTGTAGGCCATATACTTCAAAGGTTCAGTCAGTCCAGTGATTTTATTCGGCACTGAGATCTCCGAAGTACTACTGGCTGTATCGCTGGTTCTAGTGGAATGCTGGCTTGTTCGCTCGGTTGGGTGTTGGAAGGCTAAACAGTGTCTGTGTCTACCGGGTCCGTAGAGCGTGGGGAATTTGTTTGTAACTGTAGGGTGGAACACTCAAGGGGGGTAGGGAACACTCAGGGGGCCGGGTTGGAGGTGGGATCACTACTTCATCTGTCAGAGTGATCCCTGGGGCTGACTGGTTCCTGCCTGGGATATTGGGTGCAGCTCCTGAGCTGGGGCCCTCTCTTGTATCGCCCTTTCCGTCCGGATACCTTACCATCTCATACCGGTGGTTTGAATGCAGGAGGTACAGTTCCTTGACCAATGGATCTGCCTTGTGCATTCTAACATTCTTCCAGACCAGCAGCGTGGTTTCTGACGCCGACCTCCTAGGGAAGGAGAACAATTTTTCATGTGGCGTTGTGTTAGTTGCTGTGTAAAGTAGGGACCTGGTGGCATGCAGCACTTCTGGAAGGACCTCTTGCCACTGGGATACGAGCATCCTGTTCGACCGGAGGGCCAAAAGGACTGGCTTCCAGATTGTAACATTTTCCCTCTCTACCTGCCTGTTCCCATGGGGATTGTAGCTGGTGGTTCTACTCATAGTTATGCCCCTGGAAAGGAAGTGTTACCGCAACTCCTCACTCATGAAGACGGATCCCCGCTCGCTATGAACATACTGGGGTATCTGAACAGAGTGAATACTGTGCGGAATGCTTTAATAACATTGGATGTGGTCATGTTGGGGCAAGAAATGGTGAATGGGAAATGCAAGTATTTGTCCAAGATACTCAGGATGTAACTATTCTGATTTGTGGGTGGGAGGGGCCCCTTGAAGTCTACGCTGAGATGTTTGAAGGGGAAAGTGGCCTTGATGAGTTGGGCTCTCTCTCGTCTGTAAAATAGCAGCTTACGTTCTGCACAGACTGGGCAATTGCGAGTCAACTCCCTGACTTCCTCCACTGAGTAGGGGAGGTTATGGGCTGTCACAAAATGATAGAATCTTATGACCCCAAGGTGGCAGAGGCTATCATGGAGGGCCTGGAGGCAATCAACTTGCATCCTGGTGCAGGTTCCCCTGGACAGGCAATGGGTGGCTCATTGAGCTTGACCGGCCAGTACAAGATCTCAGAATTGAAGGTGGACAGCTCAATTCTCCGCCTCACGATATTGTCATTTTGATTTTACCCCGCTGTTTATTGTTAAACATAAAAGCGATGGCTCTCTGTCCGTCAGCAGGGTGAATGGTCTGCTGGCCAAATAGCGCCTCCAATGGCACATGACCTCCACTATAGCTTGTGCCTCCTACTCGGTGGCAGAGTGCCTGCACTTGGGGCCTTGGAGGGTTCCACCACACTGCTCATACCATCTGAGACTCTCATATTCATGAAACAATGGTTTATTTATTTTTTGCATTTATGAATCCTGCGTATGTATCGTTGTCTGCATATGTTTTATATCTGGTTGTATGTCTGCGTGTTTTGCACTGAGGACTGGAGAACAGTGTTTTGTTGAGTTGTACTTGTGCAATCAGGTGACAATAAACTTTCCTTGACAATATTTCTACTATCTGTCCAAATGCAGGCTGCGCATTACAAATGGGTATTTCTGGCAAACTCAATATTACTATCCATTCCAAATTTTCCCTAAGATGCTGAATATAGATCTTCATCTTGAACCAAGAGGGTGATGTTTACATAGCAAGCTGGGATGGAAAGCGATGTTGAATTAAATGTACACAAAATAACAAGCAGAAAAATCTGTACACAAACAGTAATTGCAATTTGTAGGAATATACTAACAAAATTATGACTTTCAGAATATGTTTGGATGCCATTATGGGAGAATTCAATGAACTGGTGGATGATTTCATAAGGGGCCAATGGCCTTTTCCCTCCTGAATCTGGATTATTTATCTTTATGAAATATTATTATCATTTTATTTCAACCAGGATAAAGGAAGGAAAGCTCGAGGTTACAAATTTTATGTTGAATTTTTTGAAAGAAAGATCAGCATGAATGACAAAGTCAAACATTATCTGTGTTTTTAAAAGATTGAGGTAGCACTGAGAACACTATGGTAGCATAACAGTTTCCTCACCTCTTTACCAGTGGCATTTTTAAGTTTAGTATTTTTAAATAATATGACATATACAAAACAGTGTAGAATGCAATTTTGTTCACTAATGTTGAACGTTCAAAGTTCAATATTCAGATTTATTGCAGAGTACATACGTAACATCATATACAATATTGAGATTTTTTTTCCTGTGGGCCAGTCAGAATCTCTACTTAATGCAAAGAACTGTACTCAAAAAAGATACGTATACATGTTACGGGCCCAGAGGACCCCAAAACCCAACAGCAATAGAAATTCACCAAGACAAATGGTTACTTAAACAAAAGTAGTTTTTAATTTTCTTCAAACATGAAAACAGGATCAAACTTTAACTTATTACTATTAACTTAACTTAACCCCCTTCTAATTCTAAGTGCACATGTAGGTAATGTGTAAAAGTTCAGAGAAGTTCTTTTATTCACAATCCAATCTTACTTCTCACTCTCCCAAGTTTATCGGTATCAGATAATTCTTATACTGTGCACAGAATTTAACATTTATGAATTTTCACGAAGCTCTGGTGTTTAAAAGTTACCACTCAGGAAGGTTCTCGTTGGTTTCAGAGAGAGATTTGTTGCTCGCTGGACACACACAAAGTGATTCCTTCTGATCAGCCTCTTCATTTCAAACAAAATTTGCCAAAGAAAATTTCCCCATCAGGATTTTCCAATAGGTCACCACAGACTTCCTTTTTGTTTCCTTCTTTTGTATGGACCACATGGGTTGTTTTAGCAGGCTGAACTCAGAACTCACAATCTGTCTTCAAAATGTGGGTTTAAATAAATTGCCAGCTTGCCATTCTGCAGAAACCATTTCTCTCTCTTTCTCTCTTAGAGAAAGCCTGTTTGCTCTCTCTCTCTCTCTCTCTCTCTCTCTGCTTGCAAAACCACATGACCTTCTAAGAACAGCCAACTGCAACCAGACAGATTGTGGCACTAGACCCAACCTTCTGAGTCTGTTCATCTGCTACTTTCAAAACAACGATCCATTACTCCACAGCATGTCCAATTAACACCTATTTGTGAAGTCTCTATAGATATTCCTCAAAGTTTATGCAAAGTTACTGGGAGCCTGGATTGTCTGGCTTGAGCAGAGCTCTGGCATTTTAAATAAGATCTGTGTTGTGAAGTGTTTGTGTTTGTTTGTGACCTACACTACCCCCACAGTCTATCTCCTTTAAAAACATACTTTATATACAATATAAAATATTATATAATCCATCACATACAAAAGAGAGATATAAACAAAGAAAGAAATGTAAACAAACTGGCTACATAATACAGAAGAAAATAAAGATTTAGTAATAAATAATGTGAAAATGAAGAGTCCCCAATTCTCTGATTAATTTAGTCCAATATTGTTGGCTGTTAATTGCATCAAAATCACTACTTTTGAATACAACTTCAATATTAGAGGTAAATAAATATCTAGTCAACAAAAGTAGCAAATGGCCTTTCTACAACTGAAAAGTCAATGAAAAAAATGAACTCAGAAATTGTTTTTCAGATATGGAACTGGTGGAACTCCTGGATAAACAGCTTCAAAGAGTATCTGTCTGTACTTATGTCTAATTGGCATGGTGCAAAATAAGTGCATGGGTGCTCAAGGAGTTAATGTGCTTGTCTTAGAAGCAGGGAAAGGAATTGTGGTGAACAGTAGGCTAATATTTGCACAGTGTCATTTCAAGGTCAGTGGTTTCAGAAGTCTGAATGCCTTTCTTAACATTGAATTGAACAAATAATCACTCAAGTGCCAGGAAGTTGGAATGCTGAAATGTGCATGTCTCATTAATGCTTAAAGCAAGGCGCTTGTGTAACCATGAAAGATAAGTTGGCTGTAAAGTAAGGAGTCCAGATACACAAAACCTATATATTGTTGGTTGATATTAGAAACACCTGTCATAAAAGGACCAATTCCACTGAGCAAAAAGAAAGTTCTAGCCTGTGACTGAATACTTATTTTGTGAATCCAATGTGGCAGCAAATAGGGCTACTGCCTCATACCTCCGGTGACCCTGGACTATATTACAATCGCCGGTGCTGTCTGTATGGAGTTTGCTGTTCTCCCTGGGCTTTTGGATTTTCCTGCTTTCTCCCACATCCCAAAGGTATTTGAGTTAATGCGTTAATTGACCAATTGAGTTCAGAATCAGAATCAAAATCAGGATTTGTTGTCAGGAACAAGTCATGAAAACATTCACATTATAGCCACCTCACTATCAAAAATAAAATAACAACAATACGAGTGCACGAAAAGTAAGACCGTGTCTTTGGTTCATTGCTTATTCAGGAATCTGATGGCAGCGGGGAAGAAGCTGTCCTTGTGCCGCTGGGTGCTCGTCTTCAGGCTCCTGGACCTTTTCCTCGATGGTAGCCAGAGTTGCTTTAAGCATTAATGCTTAAAGCAAGGCGCTTGTGTAACCATGAAAGATAAGTTGGCTGTAAAGTAAGGAGTCCAGATACACAAAACCTATATATTGTTGGTTGATATTAGAAACACCTGTCATAAAAGGACCAATTCCACTGAGCAAAAAGAAAGTTCTAGCCCGTGACTGAATACTTATTTTGTGAATCCAATGTGGCAGCAAATAGGGCTACTGCCTCATACCTCCGGTGACCCTGGACTATATTACAATCGCCGGTGCTGTCTGTATGGAGTTTGCTGTTCTCCCTGGGCTTTTGGATTTTCCTGCTTTCTCCCACATCCCAAAGGTATTTGAGTTAATGCGTTAATTGACCAATTGAGTTCAGAATCAAAATCAGGATTTGTTGTCAGGAACAAGTCATGAAAACATTCACATTATAGCCACCTCACTATCAAAAATAAAATAACAACAATACGAGTGCACGAAAAGTAAGACCGTGTCTTTGGTTCATTGCTTATTCAGGAATCTGATGGCAGTGGGGAAGAAGCTGTCCTTGTGCCGCTGGGTGCTCGTCTTCAGGCTCCTGGACCTTTTCCTCGATGGTAGCCAGAGTTGCTTTAAGCATTAATGCTTAAAGCAAGGCGCTTGTGTAACCATGAAAGATAAGTTGGCTGTAAAGTAAGGAGTCCAGATACACAAAACCTATATATTGTTGGTTGATATTAGAAACACCTGTCATAAAAGGACCAATTCCACTGAGCAAAAAGAAAGTTCTAGCCTGTGACTGAATACTTATTTTGTGAATCCAATGTGGCAGCAAATAGGGCTACTGCCTCATACCTCCGGTGACCCTGGACTATATTACAATCGCCGGTGCTGTCTGTATGGAGTTTGCTGTTCTCCCTGGGCTTTTGGATTTTCCTGCTTTCTCCCACATCCCAAAGGTATTTGAGTTAATGCGTTAATTGACCAATTGAGTTCAGAATCAGAATCAAAATCAGGATTTGTTGTCAGGAACAAGTCATGAAAACATTCACATTATAGCCACCTCACTATCAAAAATAAAATAACAACAATACGAGTGCACGAAAAGTAAGACCGTGTCTTTGGTTCATTGCTTATTCAGGAATCTGATGGCAGCGGGGAAGAAGCTGTCCTTGTGCCGCTGGGTGCTCGTCTTCAGGCTCCTGGACCTTTTCCTCGATGGTAGCCAGAGTTGCTTTAAGCATTAATGCTTAAAGCAAGGCGCTTGTGTAACCATGAAAGATAAGTTGGCTGTAAAGTAAGGAGTCCAGATACACAAAACCTATATATTGTTGGTTGATATTAGAAACACCTGTCATAAAAGGACCAATTCCACTGAGCAAAAAGAAAGTTCTAGCCCGTGACTGAATACTTATTTTGTGAATCCAATGTGGCAGCAAATAGGGCTACTGCCTCATACCTCCGGTGACCCTGGACTATATTACAATCGCCGGTGCTGTCTGTATGGAGTTTGCTGTTCTCCCTGGGCTTTTGGATTTTCCTGCTTTCTCCCACATCCCAAAGGTATTTGAGTTAATGCGTTAATTGACCAATTGAGTTCAGAATCAAAATCAGGATTTGTTGTCAGGAACAAGTCATGAAAACATTCACATTATAGCCACCTCACTATCAAAAATAAAATAACAACAATACGAGTGCACGAAAAGTAAGACCGTGTCTTTGGTTCATTGCTTATTCAGGAATCTGATGGCAGTGGGGAAGAAGCTGTCCTTGTGCCGCTGGGTGCTCGTCTTCAGGCTCCTGGACCTTTTCCTCGATGGTAGCCAGAGTTGCTTTAAGCATTAATGCTTAAAGCAAGGCGCTTGTGTAACCATGAAAGATAAGTTGGCTGTAAAGTAAGGAGTCCAGATACACAAAACCTATATATTGTTGGTTGATATTAGAAACACCTGTCATAAAAGGACCAATTCCACTGAGCAAAAAGAAAGTTCTAGCCTGTGACTGAATACTTATTTTGTGAATCCAATGTGGCAGCAAATAGGGCTACTGCCTCATACCTCCGGTGACCCTGGACTATATTACAATCGCCGGTGCTGTCTGTATGGAGTTTGCTGTTCTCCCTGGGCTTTTGGATTTTCCTGCTTTCTCCCACATCCCAAAGGTATTTGAGTTAATGCGTTAATTGACCAATTGAGTTCAGAATCAGAATCAAAATCAGGATTTGTTGTCAGGAACAAGTCATGAAAACATTCACATTATAGCCACCTCACTATCAAAAATAAAATAACAACAATACGAGTGCACGAAAAGTAAGACCGTGTCTTTGGTTCATTGCTTATTCAGGAATCTGATGGCAGTGGGGAAGAAGCTGTCCTTGTGCCGCTGGGTGCTCGTCTTCAGGCTCCTGGACCTTTTCCTCGATGGTAGCCAGAGTTGCTTTAAGCATTAATGCTTAAAGCAAGGCGCTTGTGTAACCATGAAAGATAAGTTGGCTGTAAAGTAAGGAGTCCAGATACACAAAACCTATATATTGTTGGTTGATATTAGAAACACCTGTCATAAAAGGACCAATTCCACTGAGCAAAAAGAAAGTTCTAGCCTGTGACTGAATACTTATTTTGTGAATCCAATGTGGCAGCAAATAGGGCTACTGCCTCATACCTCCGGTGACCCTGGACTATATTACAATCGCCGGTGCTGTCTGTATGGAGTTTGCTGTTCTCCCTGGGCTTTTGGATTTTCCTGCTTTCTCCCACATCCCAAAGGTATTTGAGTTAATGCGTTAATTGACCAATTGAGTTCAGAATCAGAATCAAAATCAGGATTTGTTGTCAGGAACAAGTCATGAAAACATTCACATTATAGCCATCTCACTATCAAAAATAAAATAACAACAATACGAGTGCACGAAAAGTAAGACCGTGTCTTTGGTTCATTGCTTATTCAGGAATCTGATGGCAGCGGGGAAGAAGCTGTCCTTGTGCCGCTGGGTGCTCGTCTTCAGGCTCCTGGACCTTTTCCTCGATGGTAGCCAGAGTTGCTTTAAGCATTAATGCTTAAAGCAAGGCGCTTGTGTAACCATGAAAGATAAGTTGGCTGTAAAGTAAGGAGTCCAGATACACAAAACCTATATATTGTTGGTTGATATTAGAAACACCTGTCATAAAAGGACCAATTCCACTGAGCAAAAAGAAAGTTCTAGCCTGTGACTGAATACTTATTTTGTGAATCCAATGTGGCAGCAAATAGGGCTACTGCCTCATACCTCCGGTGACCCTGGACTATATTACAATCGCCGGTGCTGTCTGTATGGAGTTTGCTGTTCTCCCTGGGCTTTTGGATTTTCCTGCTTTCTCCCACATCCCAAAGGTATTTGAGTTAATGCATTAATTGACCAATTGAGTTCAGAATCAGAATCAAAATCAGGATTTGTTGTCAGGAACAAGTCATGAAAACATTCACATTATAGCCACCTCACTATCAAAAATAAAATAACAACAATACGAGTGCACGAAAAGTAAGACCGTGTCTTTGGTTCATTGCTTATTCAGGAATCTGATGGCAGTGGGGAAGAAGCTGTCCTTGTGCCGCTGGGTGCTCGTCTTCAGGCTCCTGGACCTTTTCCTCGATGGTAGCCAGAGTTGCTTTAAGCATTAATGCTTAAAGCAAGGCGCTTGTGTAACCATGAAAGATAAGTTGGCTGTAAAGTAAGGAGTCCAGATACACAAAACCTATATATTGTTGGTTGATATTAGAAACACCTGTCATAAAAGGACCAATTCCACTGAGCAAAAAGAAAGTTCTAGCCTGTGACTGAATACTTATTTTGTGAATCCAATGTGGCAGCAAATAGGGCTACTGCCTCATACCTCCGGTGACCCTGGACTATATTACAATCGCCGGTGCTGTCTGTATGGAGTTTGCTGTTCTCCCTGGGCTTTTGGATTTTCCTGCTTTCTCCCACATCCCAAAGGTATTTGAGTTAATGCGTTAATTGACCAATTGAGTTCAGAATCAGAATCAAAATCAGGATTTGTTGTCAGGAAC
Organism: Narcine bancroftii; assembly: GCF_036971445.1. Classification (NCBI taxonomy): domain Eukaryota; kingdom Metazoa; phylum Chordata; class Chondrichthyes; order Torpediniformes; family Narcinidae; genus Narcine; species Narcine bancroftii. The sequence goes on along the minus strand of NC_091469.1, from coordinate 141,508,231 downwards.
AAGTCATGAAAACATTCACATTATAGCCACCTCACTATCAAAAATAAAATAACAACAATACGAGTGCACGAAAAGTAAGACCGTGTCTTTGGTTCATTGCTTATTCAGGAATCTGATGGCAGCGGGGAAGAAGCTGTCCTTGTGCCGCTGGGTGCTCGTCTTCAGGCTCCTGGACCTTTTCCTCGATGGTAGCCAGAGTTGCTTTAAGCATTAATGCTTAAAGCAAGGCGCTTGTGTAACCATGAAAGATAAGTTGGCTGTAAAGTAAGGAGTCCAGATACACAAAACCTCTATATTGTTGGTTGATATTAGAAACACCTGTCATAAAAGGACCAATTCCACTGAGCAAAAAGAAAGTTCTAGCCTGTGACTGAATACTTATTTTGTGAATCCAATGTGGCAGCAAATAGGGCTACTGCCTCATACCTCCGGTGACCCTGGACTATATTACAATCGCCGGTGCTGTCTGTATGGAGTTTGCTGTTCTCCCTGGGCTTTTGGATTTTCCTGCTTTCTCCCACATCCCAAAGGTATTTGAGTTAATGCGTTAATTGACCAATTGAGTTCAGAATCAGAATCAAAATCAGGATTTGTTGTCAGGAACAAGTCATGAAAACATTCACATTATAGCCACCTCACTATCAAAAATAAAATAACAACAATACAAGTGCACGAAAAGTAAGACCGTGTCTTTGGTTCATTGCTTATTCAGGAATCTGATGGCAGTGGGGAAGAAGCTGTCCTTGTGCCGCTGGGTGCTCGTCTTCAGGCTCCTGGACCTTTTCCTCGATGGTAGCCAGAGTTGCTTTAAGCATTAATGCTTAAAGCAAGGCGCTTGTGTAACCATGAAAGATAAGTTGGCTGTAAAGTAAGGAGTCCAGATACACAAAACCTATATATTGTTGGTTGATATTAGAAACACCTGTCATAAAAGGACCAATTCCACTGAGCAAAAAGAAAGTTCTAGCCTGTGACTGAATACTTATTTTGTGAATCCAATGTGGCAGCAAATAGGGCTACTGCCTCATACCTCCGGTGACCCTGGACTATATTACAATCGCCGGTGCTGTCTGTATGGAGTTTGCTGTTCTCCCTGGGCTTTTGGATTTTCCTGCTTTCTCCCACATCCCAAAGGTATTTGAGTTAATGCGTTAATTGACCAATTGAGTTCAGAATCAGAATCAAAATCAGGATTTGTTGTCAGGAACAAGTCATGAAAACATTCACATTATAGCCACCTCACTATCAAAAATAAAATAACAACAATACGAGTGCACGAAAAGTAAGACCGTGTCTTTGGTTCATTGCTTATTCAGGAATCTGATGGCAGTGGGGAAGAAGCTGTCCTTGTGCCGCTGGGTGCTCGTCTTCAGGCTCCTGGACCTTTTCCTCGATGGTAGCCAGAGTTGCTTTAAGCATTAATGCTTAAAGCAAGGCGCTTGTGTAACCATGAAAGATAAGTTGGCTGTAAAGTAAGGAGTCCAGATACACAAAACCTATATATTGTTGGTTGATATTAGAAACACCTGTCATAAAAGGACCAATTCCACTGAGCAAAAAGAAAGTTCTAGCCTGTGACTGAATACTTATTTTGTGAATCCAATGTGGCAGCAAATAGGGCTACTGCCTCATACCTCCGGTGACCCTGGACTATATTACAATCGCCGGTGCTGTCTGTATGGAGTTTGCTGTTCTCCCTGGGCTTTTGGATTTTCCTGCTTTCTCCCACATCCCAAAGGTATTTGAGTTAATGCGTTAATTGACCAATTGAGTTCAGAATCAGAATCAAAATCAGGATTTGTTGTCAGGAACAAGTCATGAAAACATTCACATTATAGCCACCTCACTATCAAAAATAAAATAACAACAATACGAGTGCACGAAAAGTAAGACCGTGTCTTTGGTTCATTGCTTATTCAGGAATCTGATGGCAGCGGGGAAGAAGCTGTCCTTGTGCCGCTGGGTGCTCGTCTTCAGGTTCCTGGACCTTTTCCTCGATGGTAGCCAGAGTTGCTTTAAGCATTAATGCTTAAAGCAAGGCGCTTGTGTAACCATGAAAGATAAGTTGGCTGTAAAGTAAGGAGTCCAGATACACAAAACCTATATATTGTTGGTTGATATTAGAAACACCTGTCATAAAAGGACCAATTCCACTGAGCAAAAAGAAAGTTCTAGCCTGTGACTGAATACTTATTTTGTGAATCCAATGTGGCAGCAAATAGGGCTACTGCCTCATACCTCCGGTGACCCTGGACTATATTACAATCGCCGGTGCTGTCTGTATGGAGTTTGCTGTTCTCCCTGGGCTTTTGGATTTTCCTGCTTTCTCCCACATCCCAAAGGTATTTGAGTTAATGCGTTAATTGACCAATTGAGTTCAGAATCAGAATCAAAATCAGGATTTGTTGTCAGGAACAAGTCATGAAAACATTCACATTATAGCCACCTCACTATCAAAAATAAAATAACAACAATACGAGTGCACGAAAAGTAAGACCGTGTCTTTGGTTCATTGCTTATTCAGGAATCTGATGGCAGCGGGGAAGAAGCTGTCCTTGTGCCGCTGGGTGCTCGTCTTCAGGCTCCTGGACCTTTTCCTCGATGGTAGCCAGAGTTGCTTTAAGCATTAATGCTTAAAGCAAGGCGCTTGTGTAACCATGAAAGATAAGTTGGCTGTAAAGTAAGGAGTCCAGATACACAAAACCTATATATTGTTGGTTGATATTAGAAACACCTGTCATAAAAGGACCAATTCCACTGAGCAAAAAGAAAGTTCTAGCCTGTGACTGAATACTTATTTTGTGAATCCAATGTGGCAGCAAATAGGGCTACTGCCTCATACCTCCGGTGACCCTGGACTATATTACAATCGCCGGTGCTGTCTGTATGGAGTTTGCTGTTCTCCCTGGGCTTTTGGATTTTCCTGCTTTCTCCCACATCCCAAAGCTTTTGAGTTAATGCGTTAATTGACCAATTGAGTTCAGAATCAGAATCAAAATCAGGATTTGTTGTCAGGAACAAGTCATGAAAACATTCACATTATAGCCACCTCACTATCAAAAATAAAATAACAACAATACGAGTGCACGAAAAGTAAGACCGTGTCTTTGGTTCATTGCTTATTCAGGAATCTGATGGCAGCGGGGAAGAAGCTGTCCTTGTGCCGCTGGGTGCTCGTCTTCAGGCTCCTGGACCTTTTCCTCGATGGTAGCCAGAGTTGCTTTAAGCATTAATGCTTAAAGCAAGGCGCTTGTGTAACCATGAAAGATAAGTTGGCTGTAAAGTAAGGAGTCCAGATACACAAAACCTATATATTGTTGGTTGATATTAGAAACACCTGTCATAAAAGGACCAATTCCACTGAGCAAAAAGAAAGTTCTAGCCTGTGACTGAATACTTATTTTGTGAATCCAATGTGGCAGCAAATAGGGCTACTGCCTCATACCTCCGGTGACCCTGGACTATATTACAATCGCCGGTGCTGTCTGTATGGAGTTTGCTGTTCTCCCTGGGCTTTTGGATTTTCCTGCTTTCTCCCACATCCCAAAGGTATTTGAGTTAATGCGTTAATTGACCAATTGAGTTCAGAATCAGAATCAAAATCAGGATTTGTTGTCAGGAACAAGTCATGAAAACATTCACATTATAGCCACCTCACTATCAAAAATAAAATAACAACAATACGAGTGCACGAAAAGTAAGACCGTGTCTTTGGTTCATTGCTTATTCAGGAATCTGATGGCAGCGGGGAAGAAGCTGTCCTTGTGCCGCTGGGTGCTCGTCTTCAGGCTCCTGGACCTTTTCCTCGATGGTAGCCAGAGTTGCTTTAAGCATTAATGCTTAAAGCAAGGCGCTTGTGTAACCATGAAAGATAAGTTGGCTGTAAAGTAAGGAGTCCAGATACACAAAACCTATATATTGTTGGTTGATATTAGAAACACCTGTCATAAAAGGACCAATTCCACTGAGCAAAAAGAAAGTTCTAGCCTGTGACTGAATACTTATTTTGTGAATCCAATGTGGCAGCAAATAGGGCTACTGCCTCATACCTCCGGTGACCCTGGACTATATTACAATCGCCGGTGCTGTCTGTATGGAGTTTGCTGTTCTCCCTGGGCTTTTGGATTTTCCTGCTTTCTCCCACATCCCAAAGCTTTTGAGTTAATGCGTTAATTGACCAATTGAGTTCAGAATCAGAATCAAAATCAGGATTTGTTGTCAGGAACAAGTCATGAAAACATTCACATTATAGCCACCTCACTATCAAAAATAAAATAACAACAATACGAGTGCACGAAAAGTAAGACCGTGTCTTTGGTTCATTGCTTATTCAGGAATCTGATGGCAGCGGGGAAGAAGCTGTCCTTGTGCCGCTGGGTGCTCGTCTTCAGGCTCCTGGACCTTTTCCTCGATGGTAGCCAGAGTGAAGAGGGCGTGGCCTGGGGCTCTTTGAAGATAGAGGCTGCTTTTTTTTAAGACACCGCCTCATGTCGATGTCCTTGATGGAGTGAATTATTGTGCCTGTGATGTCACAGGCTGAGTTAACAACCCTCTGGAGTTTATTCTCGCCCTGAGAGTTGGTGCCTCCGTACCAGGCAGCGAGGAAACTAGCTAGAATGCTCTCCACTGTACACCTGCAGAACTTTACGAGAGTCTTCGGTGACATACCGAATCTCCAAGTTATCCCAAAGAGTGGTAAGAATTGGGGAGCAGGGTGAGGGGTGGAGTTTGTAGGGAGAATAATATAAAATAGGATTAATGTAAATATGTCCTTGATGGTCAGCATAGACTTGATGGGCTGAATGGCCTTTCTGTGTGGTATATGTCTCTATGACTATTTTCCTGTTTTTATGACTGTTTTGAGAATGGCAGCTCTGCCAGAGCTGCTGCAGGGGCAGACCCACAGAAAGCGGAGAGTGGAGACACAGTGCATCTACAGGGTCCAAGGGCCCAGTCTGACTGTCATCAGCTCCATACAGGCTTTAAATGGTCTGTTAACGGAGCCGATGGTGGTTTTATTTAAAATCCTATGACCATGGGTTCTATGCCAAAGATGGCAGCACCTATGATCGGCAGCAGCCACAAGGGGTTGCAGACTCCAGGGAAACAGAGGATTGGCATAGGGCACCAGAAAATGGGGAGACCACCTTCCTGTCTGAGAAGGAGAAGCAGAGGAGACAACCCATGGGTTGGTGGCCACGGCGGAGAACCCCACCTGAGAAAGAGAAGCAAAAAAGACAACCGTCGGGACAGTGACCTCTGCGGTGGAGCAGTGAGCTCCGAGGGGCTCTGCGGCTGAAGAACCACACAGGCAGCAGGCTATTGGTGACTTGAGACGAGGAAGCCGCGCAGGCTGTGGGCTGCTGAAGACTGTGGTTAATGGAATTGCAGCAGGCTACGGACTGCTGGAGATTGGCTCGAAACTGGTCGGAACTGGGATACGGGAGAGTGCTGAGGGCACTGAAGAGTCCCTAATCATATCGGAGGTTCAGATCCAGAACTCGGGCTGCCAATTGTTTGGACTGGACTCTTTGTGTCTGCAGAGGCTGTGGGAGCAGTGGAGATAAATCCATGGACACTTGAAGATTCGGTGTGGGGTGGGGGGGGAACTCACTTTTGCTTCTCTTTCTCTGATTGTAAGAGGCATTTCAGGCAATTTCTACTGATGGCTAATCTGTCTCATCCAGCAATCAAAAGGCAATTTTGTATTATGTGACACTGTTTTATTACATGGCAATAAATTGAATCTTGAATCTTCCTCATAGAATTGTTCTTTAGATGGTGTCAAATGCTATTTGGATTGAAGCCTATACTCCTTACAACTGCTCTCTATTAGTGAGGATACAAATGAGCTTGAGAAGAACATAAGAAATAGGAGCAGGAGTCGGCCATCCAACCCATCGAGCCTGCTCTGCCATTCAATGAGATCATGGCTGATCTAATGATAGGCTCATCTGCATCTATCTACCTTCTCCCCATACTATGTAAAAATCTGGTCAACCTTGTCTTAAATATATTTACTGAGCTTGTCTCCACTGCAGCGAATTCTATAGATTCAACACAAATCCTATTATTACCCAAAATATTGTGTGTTGTTCTTGTCACCAAGTTATCGGAGGAGCCTGATTACACTGGAGAGAATGCTTCACTAGAATGATGCCTTAGATGAAATATTTCAGATGTTTTCCTTGGAGTAAAGGAAGCTGAGGGGGAATCTGACAGAGACATACATGTTCTGTTCCATATCTGAAAGCAATTTCTAAGTTCATATCTGATGGAAATACTTATATTGTGTCAGACCGGATGTCTATGCAGAGGATCACTGAAACAGCAGAGAGGATGACTTGGAATTCCAGTTCCTCTATAGGAGACATTTACTGGGAGTACTATCTAAATAGGGTGCAAGGCATTATAGAAGACTCTTTCAATCCAGCACACAGCATCATCAATGCACTTTCATCAGAAAGAAGGCACGGGAGTATCAAAATCAGGACTGCCAGGCTTCTTCCCACAGGCTGTGAAACTGAGAACAGTGTCCTGTAAACAAGCAAATCATCTGTAATATTTATATATATTTATTTTGATAATTGATGTGACTTTTCTGTATCACGTATTGTGGTTTATGTGGATCCACCATGATCTAGAGCAGTGTTTCTCAACCAGGGTTCCCCGAAACCCTAGGGTTCTACAAGACATCGCTAGGGGTTCCGTGAGAAACAGTGATAAATTGCCTTATGCATTTTTGAGTAATTTTTGTTTAATTTTATATTCATAATTTTACTATATACAGACGGCATATTGTTATTATAATAAAGGCTTCAACCTCTTATATTATTTAAAATGAAAGCCTCTGTGTGAGGTCTCATAAACGAGCAGTCTGATTTTTTTTGCTTTGCCAATAAATTTGAAAAAAGAGGGAGTCATTTTTTCCTTAAACAAGTTATCAAAAAAAATAAATATAATGTTTTCCACGTGAACTATGATAAAACATAAAAAAGATAGATATTAATAATGGTATATAATAATTTTTCTGCAGGGGTTCCTTGAGACATGAAAACTATTTCAAGGGTTCCACATAGGTAAAAAGGTTGAGAAATGCTGGTCGAGAGAGATGCTGTATTGTTGGCTTGTATATGCATAATCAAAAAAATAATAAACTTGAATTTGATAAAATAATGAGAGGTATAGAAGGGATGGATATTAAGAAACTTTCTCTCTAGTCATGGGATCCAAGTCCAAAGGCTACCGGTGGAACGTGAGAAATATAAGCTCTAGAGGAGATTTGAAGAAATTTGTTTTCTTCCAGAGGGCTGTTGCAATCTGGAGCATAGTGCTTGAGAAGGCCATGGATCCATACAACATTTAAGAAGAACCTAGGTGAGGAGTTGGATCACTAAGGCTATGAAGCAAGTGCTGGTAAATGAGAATAGTATAGAAGAATAGTTGATGGTCAGCAAAGGCATGGTGAAAATGAAAGGCTCTTTTCTGCATTGTAAGAATCTCTGATTCTTTCTTTCATCCCTTCGCCTTCGAGCAACTTTGCTATGACCACCGTCCCTTTCTCTGCCTGAAATCAACTCCCTGGGTGGGTGAAAATTGAGGTCTGATTGCCTTCTGAAATAAGCGTAACATTGATATGAAGGCAGATATTCCCTTGAACAGTGGCAGAAATATATCATTACTTTATTATTATCATGCTGCTGTTTCTGAGATCTTGCTGTGCACAAACTGACTTCTGTATACTGACCATCACACCAAGAAGGACTTCACTGTGTGGAAGGCACTTTGGAATGTCCTGCGATACAAATGCAAGTTCTTTTCTCGCTCTCGTTCCTTCAATGGTCTGCCAATTCCAATTCAGCTCCATTGCAGTGATTTTTCTTAAAATGTCAGATGATTACCTTGCAAGCAGTTTCTTCCAATATTGGGAACCTGGAAGTAGAACTAGAATGAACATTCTTCTCACTGACCGTTCTTTAAAATATCGAACACCTATTGTATCCCAAGCATGCATGTACGAAATGAATAGTCTGCATTTAAAACTTCTAAACAGTATCGTATTTCTTACCTTATTTATTTACTTTTTAACCCCAGAAGAGACCCTGTCAAGTTGTAAAAATCACTTGAAATATTGGCTGATGTAAAAATTCCTCTGGGACATATTTAAGCAGCTTGAACCATTCTGGTCTGACATTTAAGTACTTCTTTTTTCTTGTTGCTGGTTTCAGAGGGAACAAGTTGTGTGAAGTTTCTGACATTAATAACATCCCTAACTGTCAAAGACTTCCATGTCACTGTGAAATTTGCAGGGGGAAGAAGAAGAGTTTGACTATTACTGGAGCTTTCCTGATTAAACTCTGGATTAAAGAGCAGCTCAAATTATAAAACTGCACTTTGATAATCTTGTTGCAACTGCATGTCGTCAGACAGAGTCATAACAAGCCTTTCTGCCCATTACCATCTATGCTGAATCTCATACATACATTGTCTACGCTAAACCCACTTGCCAGCATTAATTTCTTATCCTCTTGGAGTACTGCGGGCTACTGTATACTTCTGGTCAGCTAGTTGGAGGAAGGATATCAATACATTTGAAGGGGTGCAGAAAAGATTCACCAGGATGCTTCCAGGATGGTGTGGTTTGAGTTATAAGGACAGTTAGATAGGCTGGGTCTTTATTACAGGAGACAGAGGGATGACTTGATAGAGGTTTATAGTTTCACGAGGGCCATGGATAAAGCAAGTGCTCATAGTCTTTTTCCCAGGGTAGATCATTCTAGATCTAGAAGGCATAGGTTTAAGGTGAGGGGGAGGGATATAAGAGGGGCTGGAGGGTTGTCTTTTTCACACAGAGGATGGTCCATATCTGGAAAGAATTGCCAGAGGGAGCAAAAAAAGCATCTACAATTTCAACATTCAAAAGGCATTTGGAAAGGTATATGGATAGCGAGGACATAGAAGGATATAGACCAGTGGTTCTCAACATTTTTCTTTCCACTCGCATACCACTTTCAATATTCCCTATCCCATCGGTGCTCTGTGATTAGTAAGGGATTGCTTAAGGTGGTATGTGGGTTGAAAGAAAAAAGTTTGAAAAGCACTGTTTTAATTGTACTTAATTGACTCGTTATGTGCACGTTTCATAACTCCAAAGGAAATGGGCCAATGACAATTTTTCTCAAGCAAAATATTTCAGTAAGAATTGGGTCTAGAGCAGTGATTCTCAACCTTCCCTTCCCACTCACATTCCACCTTAAGCAATCCCTTACTGATCACAGAGCACCGATGGCATAGGGATTACTTAAAGTGGTAAGTGAGTGGAAAGAAAAAGGTTGCGAACCACTAACTTAGACCCAATGCAAGAAAATCTGCATGCCCAGAATACCACCTTGGTCGGCACGAATAAGTTGAGCTGAAGGGCCTCTTCCATGCTGTATGAATTTTTTGACAATCCCTCACCTACCTGCCCAGAATCCTCTTTAATGTTGATACTAATATGATGAACTGTGAAAAAGATTCAAATGCCACGACACAAGGACAGATGAGACTGCGATTATCAACCCAGAAACGTGGTGATGTCAGATTCAAAACATATTGCCTCTGCCATACTGAGTGAGTAAAAATAAAAGTTGGCAAAATTTGTTGATTTCACATGTCCCTTATTCAGCCCCCAAGTCTAATGTTGGCCTCAGTGTTAGGTAATGGTAATTGGTCACTTTGTCATTGTTTGATAAAATGGCTTCGTGCGAAAGAACAATATCCGCAGCAATGCATTTCCGCTTGTAATGAGGGATTCAAGGGGAAAATGGGGTTTGTGTCACAGATGGTTTTCTAGGAATGCAACCCCTTCATAATGAAGGAGTTGTCTTTACATAAAGGGGTTCCCAACAGTCATCATTCAAACCCAGTCTGAAACATTAATCAGGTCAGTGTCGTGGAACCCAAGCACCTCAATAGGTTTTCCTCCTTGTGTCACCAAGCAGGAAGTCGGCTGCAGTTTGTAAATATTCCCTGGCCTTTTCATATCCTAAAATTGTCAAATAAAATTTTGGAGGAACATTTTCATCACTTTCCATTATAATAAAGTTCAATTAGCTGCTCAAACAATCTGAGGCATGACACCATGATGTTTTGAGATAATTGAGATTATATTGTTGATTCTGAACCATATCTAATCAGCATTGCATCAACAGCTTTGATAAGTTTGCATTGTGGATGGTTTTAAAGAAGATGTAACTTTCCCAGTTGACTTAATGACTGACAGAACGTCACATCACAGTATAGGCCCTTCAGCCCATGATGTTGCGCCAACCCATATATGCCTCCCAAAAAAACCCCAAACCCTTCCTGCCTCATAACTCTCTATTTTTCTTTCATCCATGTGCCTGTCTAATAATCTCTTAAATGCCTCTATTGTTCCAGCTTCCACCCTTACACCTGGCAATAATGTCGAGGATAAGGCAATGTCTCAATTGTCAGCCAAAATATGAGGATTTTCAAAGAAATATTGGGTGGAAAATAAATAAATGAGAATAAATCTCTCCAGATATTGTATACAAGGCCATTTTATTACTAGATCAGATGGGATTGAACCATGCAAATTGGGTTGTGACCCACTCATTCCACCTTTAAAAGTTCTTTTGACCTGGATTGACTTTCTTGTGTATTTTATCATTTATATTCCAAATATATTTCCTTACAACATGGAAGGTGGTTACACACCTTGTCAAGTCCAGCAAACCTTCTGAATCATTCCATTCCCCAAAGAATGAATATCTGTGTTTAATTGCCAGGAAAGATACAACTAGTTCAGTGAACTGTTGGACGTAAATCTTTTTTTTAACCATCTCGCTGGCAATAAATATCAACCATTCTGAATTCATATTTCATTTATGTTCATTTAAGAACGCTGTGTGCAACCACATGGCAATCCCGTTCGCTTGCAGAACGTGCAAGTCAGTGTGGTAAGATAGGGGGAAAATATCTGGAAGATTTAAAGAAAAACTGCAAATACTGGTGGGAAAAAAATGAGACAGAAACAAGAAATGATGCAGACAGCATCTGTGGAAAGAGAGAGAAGGTGAGCATTTTGGGTCTGAGACTGGAAGAAAGAGAACACACGCAAATCTTAAGGCAGGCTCTGGTACTAGAATAAAAAACACAGGCGTAGGAAAACTGTTCACAATTACGTGGAAGGAAATTTGTCAGAGAAGTAAATAAAAACTTGCAGAACATGTTAATTGTTATCACTACTTTTCATTTAGCTGCATGCAGTAAAACCCTTGTTATCCGGAATTCAAGCAACCGGCAAAAAAAGTCACGGAAGATAAATTGGTAAAAAATTTAGAAGTTCAAAATTCGCACGCCTTGCTGTTAGTTCAGCAATAATGCAACACACAATGTCGAGCAACTGGAAAATTAACTTCTCTGGCATCTACCAATACCCATAGGTGCTGGACACCAAGGGTTTTACTGTATTATGACGATCTAAAATGGATACGTCAAGAATGAAAACTGCTGAGTACTCGAGCAATCCCGTCAGTCTATTCAGCATCTGCTTCTTACTCAGTTCCAGCAACATTCTCATGAATCTTTACTGCACAGTTTCCGGCTTCATTATGTTGTCCTTATCCCCATCCCCTACTCCAATTGGAGTACAGTTACATAAAGACATCATTCCATAAGGCCCAGGAGCCTTCAAAGGTTCATTTTATTGTTATGTATCAATACATTTAAAAAGGAATATACTTCAACTTTTCTCTGCCATAAGGCAAAGAGCTACCATGCGCATTGCCCAGTGCCCCTAACAATCAGTGAAAGAGAAGCAGAAAAGAGTCCCTTCGGAGACTCTGATTGTCCGTGTATTTGCCTCCAGCAGTCATACAGCCTCGGTCACTGCACAGACTAGCTCAAACCATTCGCAACCTGAGCTCTAGAACCAAACCTATGATACGATCAGGAAGACTTCAGCGCCTGAGGCTTCAGTGCCTCAATTCTGCTTGCTCCTAAGCTTTGATTTCAACAAAGATAAATTTGACTTTAATGAAGATTAAATTTGGGAACAATGTATCTCAAAGCCCCTCAGCCAATCTTGTGTGTTTTTTTACAAATTTAACTGAATTTCACACGTTTTACAAAATCGCCCAAAGATCCTTTTGCTCTCTTTCCCTAGTCAGGAATTCTGTTTTGTATTTAATAAATTCCCCATGGCTTTAAATCTCTAGTTATTACAGGCCTAAGTGCAGGTTTCAGCATGTAATGTGCACAATGCTTTATTTGTGTTGGACATAAATTTTCTCAATGGGTGGTGGGTTGCTTCCATAGGCCAGATGTTTTGTAGCGACATGGTTGATTGCATACAATGGGGTGATGAACGTCTGCAGCATATCTGTTGATCGTGATTAATTATAAGATAACCCCGCATTCCCCCCCCCCCCCCACCCCACCAGGAAAACTTTCACTCTTGGCTTTATCCAGCACAATCTTGTCATTTAAGCTTACAAATCAGACCTTACTAGAGGGAATATTTTTTACTGAGATTCATTCCGAAGTCAGGAGAATATAACCAGTCCTCATCGAAGGATCAGTAATGGAGAGGGTCAAATCTCTTCGCAACCTTCTACATTCCAAAGAGAAAAGTCCCTGTTCTGCTAACCTTGCCTCATTTGTATTCCAATGCAGGCAACATCCTGGTAAATCTCCTCTACACCCTCTCCATAACTTCCACATCTTTCCTATAATGAGGTGACCGGAACCGAACACAAAACTCCATGGTCTTACCAAAGATTTGTAAAGTTGTAACATGACCTCTCTACTCCTGAATCCAATCCCCCGTTAATGAATCCCAGCATCCCGTAGACCTTCTTAACTATCCTATCAAGTTGTGCTGCAACCTCTGTTCATCCACACTCTTGTGACTGACCATTAACCCTGTACTCAGCTTTCTTGTTAGTCTTTCCAAAATGCATCACCTCACACTTATCCGGATTGAACTCCATCTGCCACTTTTCTGCCCAACTCTGCATCCTGTCTACATCCTCTTGTAAGCTTCTACAACCTTCAGCTGCATCGACAATTCCTCCAACTTTTGTGTCATCCACAAACCTACTGACCCATTTCCCTGACTCTTCATCCAGGACATTTATAAAAATCACAAAGAGCAGGGGTCCCAGAACAGATCCCTGCAGCACTCCCCTAGTCACCGATCTCATACTTTCCTTCCACCTCTATTCTCTGCTTTCTTCCTACAAGCCAATATTTTATCCATAACCCCATCACAAAGCCATGCTGACTATCTTTGCATAGACTGTATTTTTTCCAAATGCCCATAGATCCTATCCTTAAGAATCCTCTCCCTTATTTTACACATCATTGACGTAAGTCTCTTATTCCCAGGATCCTCCCTATTGGCTTTTTTAAACAAGGTGATTGCATTTTCCATTCTCCAATCCTCTGGCACCTCCCCTGCAGCCACAGAGGATTCAAAGATCATAGCTACTGCCCCAGTTATTTCTTCTCTCACTTCCCACAGTTGCCTTGGGTATATTAATCTTGATGTTTTTAAGAAGATCCCAATGGTTCCACTTCCTTAATCTCTACATTGTCCAGCACCCAGGGCTGTTCAATTCTGACCTCACCGTGATCAAGGTCCTTTTTTCTTGTGAATACTGATGCAAAATATTCATTTAGGGTCTCCTCAACCTCCAGGCACATGTTGCCTCCCTTATGATTTAGTGGCCCCACCTTCATTCTTGTCATCTTGCTGTTCTTCACATACGCACAGAACGCCTTGGGGTTCTTCTTAATACTACATTCAAAGGCCTTCTATGTCCCCCACCCCCCCACTTTGAGCTCTCCTAAGTTCTTTCCTAAGCTCCTTTCTGGCTGCCATATACTTCTCATGAGCCCTTCCTGTTTCCTGCTTCCTATATCTAATGTATGTTTCCTTCTTCCTCTTGACTTGTTGCCTGACCTGTTTCATCAGCCACAGTTTCTTTCTCCCAGTGGGACAAATTATCTTGAACCCTGCACAAGTGGTCCCTAAACTTCCTCCACGTTACTTCTGTGCTTTCACACTTAAACATTTTTTTCCAATTTTTTCTCACTAGTTCCTGCCTCATCCCTTCATAATTAGCACTTACCCAGTTTTCCCTTTTTTTTGGACCGACAGCAGGTTAATTCCCCAGAACCAGATACAGTCTGGCCTCTCCTCTCGTCAGCCGGTCCACATACTGTGTCAGAAATCGTTCTTGAACACACCAGACAAATTCAGCCCCATCCATCCCTCTTGCAGTCAGGAGGTTCCAGTCAATATTAGGGAAGTTAAAATCACCCATAACTACAACCCTGTATTTCCCACATCATTCCAAAATCTGCCTGCTTATCTGCTCCTCAGTGTCCTGAGGGCTATTTGGGGGCCTGTAGACCAGCAAAGTGACAGCTCCATTCCTATTTCTGACTTCCAACCAATCAGTGGACACTCCCTTTGCAGCAACCTCCCTTTTTATAGCTGTGATACAATCCCTGTCCAGTAATGCTACCCCCATTTTTTTTTTACCTTCCATCCTATTCTTTTCAAAACATCTAAACCTGCATCAACCAATCTTGCTCTTCCTCCAGCCAAGTTTCAGTAACAACCACACCATCGTAGTTCCACGTACTGATCCAAGTTCTAAGTTCATCCCATTTATTCCTAATACTCTTACCATTGAATTAGACATTGAACTGGCTACCTTTATGTTCTGTCCCCTACCTGTCCTTCCACTCCATCTCAGAGCACACAGCATCATTCTTTTAACCTTTTTCCCTAATCTCTGCACTCACATCGTTATCCCCACCTCCCTGTCAAACTAGTTTAAACCCTCCCCAACAGGTCTAGCAAACCTGCCCACCAAGATAGGCTATTGAGGAGTGCAGAGCAACAAAGGGATTTAGGAGTTGTGGTAAATAGTACCCTCAAGGCTGATACTCAGGTAGATGGTGTGGTGAAGAAGGCATTTGGAATGTTGGCCTTCATAAATCGGAGTATTGAATTCAAGAGTAGGGAGGTTATGATGAAATTGTACAAGGCATTGGTGAGGCCAAATTTGGAGTACTGTGTACAGTTTTGGTCACCAAATTATAGGAAAGATATAAACAAAATTGAGAGAGTGCAGAGAAGGTTCACGAGAATGTTGACAGGATTTCAGGGTCTGAGTTACAGGGAAAGGTTGTGCAGACTGGGGCTTTTTTCTCTGGAGCGTAGAAGATTGAGAGGGGACTTGATAGAGGTGTTTAAGATTTTAAAAGGGACAGACAGAGTAAGTGTGGATAGGCTTTTTCAATTAAGAGTGGGGGAGATTCAAACTAGAGGGCATGGTTTAAGATTGTAGGGGGAAAATTATAAGGGAAACATGAGGGGAAATTTCTTTACGCAAAGGGTGGTTGGGATGTGGAATGAGCTTCCGACAGATGTGGTCGAGGCGGGGTAATTGGTTACATTTAAGGAAAGACTGGATAGTTACATGGATAGGAGACGACTGGAGGGGTATGGACCAGGTGCTGGTCAGTGGGACTAGGAGGGTGGGGATTTGTTACGGCATGGACAAGTAGGGCCGAACTGGCCTGTTCTGTGCTGTAAGTGGTTATATGGTTATATTGGTCCCCTGCATGGGCTGCACCTGAACTTTTTTTTGTACAGGTCAGACCTTCCCCAGAAGAGATCCCAAAGATCCAGAAATCTGAACCCCTTGCACTTACATCAATTCTTGGATTTCAATGATGCCTTTGACAAGGTTCCCCATGAAAGACTCGTAGCTTCTTATTCCTGTTGGAGTAGATGGGTATGATTTGGTGCTGTGATTATACCTCCAATCTCTTCTCCCACCTCTTTACTGCATCTTGCCTTATTGTGGTATCCTTCCATTCCTTTGCCTCTTGTGTCTACTTCAGTCCCCTCTGAGTTTAGAGCTTCCCACAGGTACAGTCAAGTCTTGAATTTTTAGATCTTAACCAATTAAAAAAAAAAAATGATCAACCACCTTTAAACTATAACCTACATTTCAGAAAAATCTTTCTGGCAAAAAATGTCAACTATGCAGAATCCATATTTCATCCTTGCCCATTTAAGAATGTCGTGTGAAACCACTGACCAGCCCCATATGTTTGTGGAATGTGCTGGTCAGCATGTGATGGGGATGTGCATCTGGAACAGTGAAAATCATTTTTAAAAACTGCAAATGCTAGAAATATAAAACATTTGGGCGGCATGGTTAGTGCAGTGGTTAGTGCAATGCCATTACAGCACCAGTGATTGGATCCGGGGCTCCCATCCCATGCTCTCTGCAGGGAGTTTGTATGTTCAACCCATGTCTGAGTGGAGTTTTCCTGGAGATTCCAGTTTCCTCCCACCGTTTGAAACATACCGGGTGTGTAGGTTAATAGGGTGTAAATTGGGCAGCACGGACTCGTGGACCAAAATGGCCAGCTGCGTGTCTAAATTTGAAATGTTAAGATAAAACAGGAAATTATATAAGCACTCAGCAGGGCAGGCAGCATCTGTGGAAAGAGAAGGTCACAAGATATAGGAGCAGAAGTCCATTGGCACATTCTAATCTTGAGGTCTCATTCAGTGAAATGAATGCCAACATTCTTCACTACTAACTTAACCTTTAGGGTGTCCTGCACAAGGACCCCCAAATCCCTTTGCACCTCAGAATTTTGAATTTGGATAGTTTGCCTGTCCATTTCTTCTACCAAAGTGCCTGACCGTACATTTTCCAACATCATCTGCCTCTTCTTCACCCATTCTTCTAATATATCCAAGTCTCTCTGCAGCCTTTCTATATCCTCAGCACCACCTCCCCTACCACCTATTTTGTGTCATCTGCAAATATAGCCACAAAGCTATCATTTCCATCATCCAAATCATTTATATACAAAGTAAAAAGAAGCGGCTCCAACACCGACCCTTGCGAAACACCACTGGTAACCGGTAACCAACCAGAATAGGATCCCTTTATTCCTTCTCTCTATTTCCTGCCATTCAGCCGATGCTCTACCCATGCTCTATCCTTCCTGTAATTCCATGGGCTGTTCAGCAGCCTTATGTGTGGCAGCCTTTTGAAAGTCTGAATACACAACATCCACTGTATTTCCCCTGTCTTTTTCTTTGGCTTGGCTTCGCGGACGAAGATTTATGGAGGGGGTAAAAAGTCCACGTCAGCTGCAGGCTCGTTTGTGGCTGACAAGTCCGATGCGGGACAGGCAGACACGACTGCAGCGGTTGCAAGGGAAAATTGGTTGGTTGGGGTTCCCCTGTACATCCTTGTAATCTCTACCAACAATTGCAAAGATTTTCATTTGAGAAAACCATACTGACTTGGGCCTATCTTTTCATGCAGCTCAGGTACTCAACAGCCTCATCCTTGACAATCATCTCCAACAGCTTGCTAATAGGGAGAGTTAATTTCTAGGCCTGAGTCAAGGGGGGAGGGAGAGAGAGAGAGAGAGAGAGAGAGAGAGAGAGAGAGAGAGAGAGAGAGCATAAACTAATCCTAATGGTAGGTATCGAGCCGAAATATTGATGCCGACCTGCCAATTTCGTCCAGCTACTTGTTTTGTGCTCCAGATTTCAGCATCTGCAATCTCCTGTGTCTCCAAACAAACCAGTAGCAAACACCAGAGGACATCTGTACAAAGTGAAGAGAGGAAAGTTTAGGGGAGACTTCAGGGATAACTTTTGAACACAAAGAATTATGTGGGGCCTGGAAAGCCTTGCCAGGGCTGGTGGTGGAGGTTGCAAAATTAGGGGAATTTAAGAGACCTTTTGACAGGCACATGGATGTAAGAAAAATAGAGGGTTATGAGCTAGGGAGGGTTTAGTTTTTGTGGGTAGGAATGTATTAGTCTGTTCAACATCGAGGCCCGAAGGACCTGTTCTGTACTGTTCTATGTTCTATTTCTTTACAGGTCCTAATAAAGGGTTTTCAACCTGGAACATGAAATCTGTTTCACTTCCCACAGATACTGACCGACCGGCCAAGTGTTTCTCACATTTTCTGTTTCCATTCTGGAACAAGTTCAAGTTTATTAGCATCTCTTCTCTCTTTCTCTTTGGCTTAGCTTCGCAGACGAAGATTTATGGAGGGGTAATGTCCACGTCAGCTGCAGGTTCGTTTGTGGCTGACAAGTCCGATGCGGGACAGGCAGACACGGTTGCAGCGGTTGCAAGGGAAAATTGGTTGGTTGGGGTTGGGTGTTGGGTTTTTCCTCCTTTGTCTTTTGTCAGCGGTCTTCTTCAAAGGAGGTTGCTGCCCGCCGAACTGTGAGGCGCCAAGATGCACGGTTTGAGGCTATATCAGCCCACTGGTGGTGGTCAATGTGGCAGGCACCAAGAGATTTCTTTAGGCAGTCCTTGTACCTCTTCTTTGGTGCACTCTGTCACGGTGGACAGTAGAGAGCTTGCCATATAACACGATCTTGGGAAGGCGATGGTCCTCCATTCTGGAAACGTGACCTACCCAGCGCAATTGGATCTTCAGCAGCGTGGATTCGATGCTGTCGGACTCTGCCATCTCGAGTACTTCGATGTTAGGGATGAAGTTGCTCCAATGAATGTTGAGGATGGAGTGGAGACAACACTGGTGGAAGCATTCTAGGAGCCGTAGGTGATGTCGGTAGAGGACCCATGATTCAGAGCCGAACAGGAGTGTGGGTATGACAACGGCTCTCTATACGCGAATCTTTGTGAGGTTTTTCAGTTTGGTTGTTTTTCCAGACTCTTTTGTGTAGTCTTCCAAAGGCGCTATTTGCCTTGGCGAGTCTGTTGTCTATCTCATTGTCGATCCTTGCATCCGATGAAATGGTGCAGCCAAGTTAGGTAAACTGGTTGACCGTTTTGAGTTTTGTGTGCCCGATGGAGATGTGGGGGGGCTGGTAGTCATGGTGGGGAGCTGGCTGATGGAGGACCACAGTTTTCTTCAGGCCGACTTCCAGGTCAAACATTTTGGCAGTTTCCGCAAAACAGGATGTCAAGCGCTGAAGAGCTGGCTCTGAATGGGCAACTAAAGCGGCATCGTCTGCAAAGAGTAGTTCACGGACAAGTTGCTCTTGTGTCTTGGTGTGAGCTTGCAGGCGCCTCAGATTGAAGAGACTGCCATCTGTGCGGTACCGGATGGAAACAGCGTCTTCATTTTTGAGGTCTTTCATGGCCTGTTTCAGCATCATGCTGAAGAAGATTGAAAAGAGGGTTGGTGCGAGAACGCAGCCTTGCTTCACGCCATTGTTAATGGAGAAGGGTTCAGAGAGCTCATTGCTGTATCTAACCTGACCTTGTTGGTTTTCGTGCAGTTGGATAACCATGTTGAGGAACTTTGGGGGGCATCCAAGGCGCTCTAGTATTTGCCAACGCCCTTTCCTGCTCACGGTGTCGAAGGCTTTGGTGAGGTCAACAAAGCTGACGTAGAGTTCTTTGTTTTGTTCTCTGCACTTTTCTTGGAGCTGTCTGAGGGCAAAGACCATGTCAGTAGTTCCTCTGTTTGCGCGAAAGCCGCACTGTGATTCTGGGAGAATATTCTCGGCGACACTAGGTATTATTCTATTTAGGAGAATCCTAGCGAAGATTTTGCCTGCAATGGAGAGCAGCGTGATTCCCCTGTAGTTTGAGCAGTCTGATTTCTCGCCTTTGTGTTTGTACAGGGTGTTGATGATGGCATCACGAAGGTCCTGAGGCAGCTTTCCTTGGTCCCAGCAGAGCTTGAAAAACTCATGCAGCTTGGCATGCAGAGTTTTGCCGCCAGCTTTCCAGACCTCTGGGGGGGGGGGGATTCCATCCATACCTGCTGCTTTTCCACTTTTCAGTTGTTCATTTGCCTTATATGGTGGACTATCCTCGCCAAACGAACCCAGCTCAGCGCGGACATTGGCGACTTCAGGGGTTTTTACGAGGCTCTAAAGGCTGTGTACGGTCCCTCACCCCAGGTCCAAAGCCTGCTGCGCAGCTCAGAAGGCAAAGTCCTCCTCAGCGACAAGATCTCCATCCTCAACCGATGGTCAGAACACTTCCAATCTCTTTTCAGTGCCAACCGCTCAGTCCAAGAATCCGCCCTGCTCCAGCTCCCTCAACAGCCCCTAAGGCTAGAGCTGGATGAGGACCTCAGCCGGGAAGAGACATTAGCATCTAACTGTACATATACAACTCACATTTCTATGGACCATGGGGCACCTATCAAACACCACCATCAAATGCCTTATGAAAGTATATATTTACCATCTTAGCCACATTTTATTCACTTTATTTAAAAAAAAAAATATATATATATATATATATATGTATCAAATTAGACAGATGCAATTTGCCTTTAACAGATCTATGTTTGCTTTTTCTTGCTCCAGTGACCGGTAATCCTTTCTCTGATTAATTCTCATGGAACTTTTCAAAGCACCAAAATTGCCCATGCAATCCACATCAAAGTCATTTATCCTATTCGGAGCATGTCTGATCACTTAATGAGATCATGGGTTAGCCAGCAAGTTAAACCAACTTCAGAAAATAAGAAATTAAAGTTGCTCAACCCACTGGAAAAGTAGAATCTGAAAGCAGTTTGAATGCAATGTTAAGGTGTGTGACTGGTCAACACTGGACAACAAAGATTTTTCTTCCTTAACACTTTTGGGCATATTTTATGGACTTTGGGCTCCTGATCATGAAGGTCATCTTAGCATTTTCCTATTACATGCTGTTTTTTTAGATGTGACCTATTTTTGCGATTTCCTGTCTACTTCAAGCATACAAAACCGTGAAGCGCTTCATGTCATTGAAAATGCATTTTCTGCATTTGCACTTTGACTTCTTCCCTGCTGTTCTTGGAGCAGGCAGTGACAAACATGATGAACGGTTTCACCAGGAATTTGCAACCATCAAAATGCAGTATCAGGGCAACTAGAATCTATCAATTCTGGCCAACTATTGTTGGACACAAGGAGTTGACAAACTAGATTGTAATATGAGTTTAAGCTGCCAATCTGGCAGGTTATCTATCCGTGTACAGGCTGATTGGTGGGTAGAATTGAAAAAAAAACTGCTTTGGTAGGCAAACCACGTGGTTGGTAGATTGTAGCTGTGTAGTACTGTGTAGCTACTGTGTAGCTACTGTTGGTCAATTTATAAGCAATTGATGGCTGCAAGGATAGAAAATGATGTCAGCGCTTGTGTGCGATGGCTGTCTTCCTTACCCATAATCTCCCCCACCGCTGGGACACCAGAGTATTTCCAGCAGCATGGGGGTTTATGAATAAGAAGGAGAGCCATTGCTTCTGCCCCAACTCCACTCACTGCTGGCCCACTCCATTCCCTGCAAACCCACTTCACTCCCCTAACTGCCCACTCCACTCCCTGCCAGCCTAACAGCATTCACCCACCGGCCTGACAGCTTTCCTCCCCCCAAACCTAATATCATTCTCCCCTGACCCTAACAGCATTCCCCCTGGCCCCAACTCTGCATTCTTCACCCGGCCCTGACAATGTTCCGACTCAATGCTCACCCCGACCCCAACAGCACCTCCCCCAATGCCCCACTCCCCTGCCCCGATTCCACGCCCGCCCTGGCCACTTACCTTATGAAGGCCAATACAGGGGACAGGGGATTCCCTGCGGAGCCTCTGGCCACGCGGTGAGTGCATGACATGTCATTCACCAGGTTGCTGAAGGGGCAGGAACACCCGTAAATTTCCCAGTCGCCATTCAATCGGGTAAATTCGGGTCCAGTGTGTAAGGGGTTGCAGGGGCCCGCTGCACGGGTAGGATACACAGGTCCTAGTTGCGAGTAAACATGCTTAATTCAATAAAAGTTAATTTAATATTTCTCCAACTTTCTATGTGATGCACCAAATCTGAACTTCTCTGCATTCAGCTTGAAGTTGTCTATGACGATCTCCAATTTCATTTCAGGAAACAAACCTTTTGAAAAAAAATGTGGTATCAGAGTTTTGCATGCGTGACTGTGTCGTGGAAGAAGTGTGAATGTGCCAAATTAGCTTGATGTTGTGAGAGTGTTATTCAAACTACTTTTGTATTTTTGAAAGGCTGATAGTTGTTGTGGTTGAATTTTTAAATGTGTAAATAACTCAAAGGGTTATATAATCAGCCACCAGATTGTTGTGAGCAGTAGAATCTAGGGAGAGTTGATTAGAATGTGGGGAGAATCAAATAGAATTAGCGTAGAATTGGTCCAAGTGGATGTTTGATTGTCAGTGGAGACTTGATGGGCCGAATGGTTGTTTCCATGCTGCCTTATTTTATGCTTCAATGAGTCGATAACTTCCAAATGCAGATGGCGGTAGAAATTGTAAAGTGGCTTCCACAAACACAATTCATGCCAGTCGTATTTCTAATAAAATCTGAGATCGATGGCTGAGATTAACCTCAAAAAGCTTAAAGAATATAATTCTCATGTCCCCAACCTTTGGAATTTGCTCTTTCTCATGTGAAAGTGTTCAACAATTAATGAAGCATCGCTTAATACTGTTAGCTGTGGACGATTACATTTCATTTATTGCACAGCGCGTCTTTGTCAATTTATGGGTGAGAATAAATTGTGGCAAATTATTGAGCAGCTCTAGTTCCTCAGCAGACATTACTAATGTTGTGTGCAGGGGCAGTGGAAGCAGATAACTATTTATAATGGCTGGATCTATTTTCTGATGGATTAATGCTAATTTACCTCTTGAGAAAAGTACTGATCCAAATAAAAAGTGTTAAATCATGTTGTGGCTGGAGGAGCTCCACAAAGTTGTCCAACAAAATCCCAAGGGTTCTGTTCATTGCTTGATTTGTTTCACCCTCTCTGAGGAACTTGCCTCAGTCGTGACTGATTTTCTAGTGGACCCCATCTATCAGCTCATTCTGAGTGCTGGCTCCAAGAGAATCGGGAATGAAAGAAGCTATCAGAGCCTCTCCATCAATTTCGCTCCCTTGTAAGGCTTGTTGGAGAGGGACTGCTTGAATTCATCACGCAAAGCAGGCTGGCAGGTTCAAGTGTTAGTGACTGCTGAGATTCCAACCACCAATTAAGGCAGGATGGAACAAAGCACCTGAGCTACTGAGCATCTCAATGCCTGGGTATTTTACTATTATTGTGTGTGACGTTTAACAGCAGCCATCCTCTTTTCTTATTTGCAGATAGCAGCCTATCTGTTGGACAAGAGGAATGAAGATGAATGAGAAAGTCTTTGGAAAAAGTTCTTGCTTGTAAGTTTGACGTCTGTGGTAGGTAAATTAATGGAGAAAATTCTTAGAGATAGTACTTATAAACATCTGGATAGACAGGGTCTGATCAGGAGCACTCAACATGGATTTGTGGGAGGAAGGTCATGTTTGACCAATCTGATTGAATTTTTTGAAGAGGTGACTAGGAATGTGAATGAGGGTAGCGCAGTGGATGTTGTCTATATGGGGCCTGCCTTCGATAAGGTACCACGTGGAAGGTTAGTTAGGAAGGTGCAGTCTTTAGGTATAAATTTTGAGATAGTCAAATGGATTGAACATTGGCTGAAAGGGAGAGGCCAGAGAGTGGTAGTGGATAATTGTCTGTCAGGTTGGAGGCCGGTGACCAGTGGTGTGCCTCAAGGATCTGTATTGGGCCCATTGTTGTTCGTTATATACATTAATGATCTAGATGATGGGGTGGTGAATTGGATTAGTAAATATGCAGACGATACTAAGATAGGTGGAATAGTGGATAATGAAGTAGGTTTTCAAGGATTGCAGAGGGATTTGGGATGCTTAGAAAAGTGGGCTGAAAAATGGCAGATGGAATTTAATGCTGATAAGTGTGAGGTGCTTCATTTTGGTAAGAAGAATCAGAATAGGACATACGTGGTAAATGGGAGAGCATTGAGGAATACAGAAGAGCAGAAAGATTTAGGAGTAACGGTACATCGTTCCCCGAAGGTAGAAACTCACGTGAATAGGGTGGTGAAGAAGGCTTTTAGTATGCTGGCCTTTATCAATCATTGCATGGAATATAGGAGTTGGGAGGTGATGTTGAGATTGTATAAGACGTTGGTGCGGCCTAATTTGGAGTTCTGTGTGCAGTTCTGGTCGCCTAATTATAGGAAGGATATAAGCAGAGTGGAGAGAGTGCAGAGAAGGTTTACCAGAATGTTACCTGGGTTTAAGCATCTAGAGTATAGGGAGAGATTGGACAGATTAGGTCTTTATTCTTTGGAGCGTAGAAGGTTGAGAGGGGATTTGATAGAAGTATTTAAGATTATGAAAGGGATAGACAGAGTGGATGTGGATAGACTATTTCCGTTAAGAGGAGGAAAGATCAAAACAAGAGGACATGAGTTAAGAATTAAGGGGCAGAGGTTTAGAGGTAACATGAGGGGGAACTTCTTTACTCAGAGAGTGGTAGCCGTGTGGAATGAGCTTCCGGGAGAAATAGTGGAGGCGGAGTCAATTGTATTATTTAAGAAAAGGTTGGACAGGTATATGGATGAGAAGAAGATGGAGGGTTATGGGCATTGTGCAGGGAGGTGGGACTAGAAAGGGGTGTTTGGTTCGGTGCAGACTAGAAGGGCCTAATGGCCTGTTTCCGTGCTGTAATTGTTATGTTATGTTATATGTTATTGTTGAAGAAATAAAATTTAAAGATATCTCAACTTGAGATGACGTGAATAAAAACATCCCAGAACTTTTAAGGTCTTTGAGCTGGAAGCTCTTCTCAGGGTGAGATTTCTGCTCAAGTATGACACAGGCACACTTGGCCTGAATTTGGAAATTTGGATGGTGTGTCTTCACATCGTGAAGAACCAAAATGGCGTCCACATGTCCATCACAAATTTCATCCTCTTGCTTAATATAAAGACTAAGTACATTGGAGCGGGACTGTTGAAAAGCATCAGTAAAGGTAGGTGCCAGTTAATCTTTTCTAAAGGTGGTTAAGAAGGTGTATGCTGCCTTGGCCTTAATTAGCCGGAGAATGAGTTCACAAGCCATGAGGTAATGTTGCAGCTCTTAAAAACTCTGGTTAGACCACACTTGGGAGTATTGCATTCAGTTCTGGTCACCTCAGAAAGCACGTAGATGCTTTGGAGAGAGTGCAGAGGAGATTTATTTTGTCTTTCTGCTTATTCCTTGAAGAAGGGCTCAAGGCCCAAAACATCAGCAATATATTACTGTCTCCTATAGACGCTGAAAAGGTCGGCTGAGTTCCTCCAACTCAGTGGTGACCAACCTCTTTCTTTCCACTCACAGACCACCTTAAGTCATCCTTATGCCATAGGTGCTCAATGATTAGTAAGGGATGTGGTGTTATGAAACTGTGCACATAACGAGTCATTTAGGTATGATTAAAACAGTGGTTTTCAAATTTTATCTTTCCACTCACATACCATCTTAAGTCATCCCTTACTAATCACACAGCACTATCGCATAGGGAATACTTAAATTTGCATGTGAATGGAAAGAAAAAGTTTGAAAACCACTGCTCCAAAATTTTGGTGTGTTTTTACTGCAATCACAGCATTTGCAGACTTTCGTGTTACACTGCAGAGGAGATTTACCAGGATGAAGTCTGGATTGTCACATGAAGCAAGGGGGACAACAATACCAATAACCAGAGGACATTTGTTCAAGGTGACTTGAGGAAATTTTAGGGGAGATGTCAGTGGTAAATCTTCTTTTGCACAAAGAGTGGTGCGTGCCTGGAATGCATTGCTGGGGCTGGTAATGGAGGCTGGTACAAAAGGGGCATTCAAAAGACTCTTAGATAGGCACATGAATGTTAGAAAAATAGGTTATAGTAGTGAGGTAGGGAAAAATGAGATTGTATTTGAGTTGGTTGGCAGAACACAGCCAGTGAAGGG
Organism: Narcine bancroftii; assembly: GCF_036971445.1. NCBI lineage: Eukaryota > Metazoa > Chordata > Chondrichthyes > Torpediniformes > Narcinidae > Narcine > Narcine bancroftii. The sequence continues at coordinate 141,482,383 of NC_091469.1, read as the reverse complement.
CCTGTTCTGTGCTGTTGTTCTGTGCTCTACGTTCTACATTGTTTGAAGGTGAATATTTCACAGAGAACCGCAAAAGTCAGGGTTAACATAGTGGTTAGCGCAATGCTGTCACAGTCCCAGCCATTGGGACTGGGGTTCGAATCCTGTGCTGTCTGCAAGGAGTTTCTACGTTCTCCTGTGTCGGTATGGGTTTTCCTTGGCGGCTACAGTTTCCTCTCAGTGTTCAAAACTTACTGGGGCTGTAGGTTAATTGGGTGTAATTGGGCGGCATGGGCTTGTGGGCCAAAAATGCCTGTTACTGTATGTCTTGATTTTTAAAAATAATTAAAAAAGATACAGAGAAAGAAGCCCATTCTTTCAGTTCAGTTTTGTGCTGTCTTATTCTAACAATATTGAAATTTATGCCATTTCCAATGAAGAAAATTTGCCCTAAAATAATATTCTGACCCAACCACTTCCACTTCATCAAATTCCATGCACTGTCATTATGTGTTCCACTCCATAGACACCACTTTGGTACTGGTAGAAGAGCTGGGTCAAATCCAGTACTCTCTGTGTAAGTACATTTTTCCTGCACCTGCGTTCAAAATTTCTATTCAAAAAGAACCCCCCTCCCACCACAGAGACCAAAAGTGAGGATGATGCATTGGGAGGAAGAGAAAGGAAACTGGTGTGCATCAAATCTTCTTTTTTTAATTTGTTTTCCTAGGATATGAGCATCACTGGCAAGGATCGCACTCCAAAAGTTAGTGGACACAGCCCAGGACATTACAGGCAAAACCCTCCCCACTAGCAAGAGCATCTACAGGGAGCGCTGCCATCAGAGAGCAGTAGCAATCATCGAGGATCCACAACATCCGGCACACACTCTGTTCCCACTGCTACAATCAGGAAAGAGGTATACGTGCTGCAAGTCTCGAACCACCAGTTTCAGGAACAGCTGCTATCCATCCACCCTCAGACTCCTCACCGACAAGCTCAATCAGGAACTCATTTTTTAACTTTATTGATTTTTTAAAAATTCTCTCTGTATGCACAGTTTGTTTACATTTGTTATCTCTTTACAGTTCTTCGTTTACATGTATACACTGTGTGCAGTTTTTTTTGCACTACCAATAAGTGGAAATTCTGCCTTGCCTGCAGAAAAAAAAAAGAATCTCAGGGTTGTATGTGATGCCCATGTATGTGTTCTGACAAGAAATCTGAAATCTGACTTAGTGATGATCCCAAACGTAGTGAGTTGGTGGGCAATTTAAAAGTCCACCATATGGCATTGCACCTGCAATTATCTTAAGACCATGTTAGGTTGGCAGATTACCTTCCTTGAACGACATTAGCGAACCAAATGTGTTTTCATAAACATACAATAATTGCATGGCAGTGTTATCATCGATTAACCTTTTAAAAGAAGTCCACGTCACTGATTGAATTTAATATCCACAGCTACTATGCTGGAATTTGAACTCAGGACATCCCTTGGGTATTGGGTATATTTCAGCGAAGGTTCATGGGTTCTTGATTAGGTGTCAAAACTTATGGAGAGAAGGCAGGAAAACGAGGTTGCAAGAAATACACATCGACCATGATTTAAATGGAGGAGCAGACTTGATGGGCTGAATGGTCTCATTCTGCTCATAAAATTATGGTTTCAGGCATCTGGATTGTTAGTCCAGGAACTGAGGTTACGAGTCAAGTAACTCACCATGTACCTTGAATTGGCTCTTGAACAGGCCATTCATAGGTAAAAGATGACCTGCTCTCACAAACTTTACCTCATTGTGGACTTTGCATTGTTTTAACTGAACTTTCCTCCATAACACTCTTCTCTGCACTCTTGCATGACCTATGGTATTTAAGTACTGATTTATTGCACGGATCATACACAAAACAAAGTTTTCTCTCAATCTCGGTATGCATGACAATCAGCTATTCAGTGCACCACCTCAGAATTTGTGGGCCCTTTTGGAACAAGTGTGGAACCAAAGAAAGGGGGTTAGATGCCAACTAATCTTCCCTCACTCTTCAGGGTGGTGACAGTAAGAGAATGGAACTATCAAGTTCCATAATTTTGCAAGCTTTTGTGAACATCAAGCATTATCAGGTCAGAGGACACTGCCAAGTTGGAGAATGATCATGTGCAGACTTGTATGTCGGTCAGAAAGAATCTTGTAACATGTCTCACCAAGAACACACAGAAAGAGTCAAGGGGCACATTGTTTGAAGTTAGAACGAGGGGCATAATGGAATGATCAGCAGACTCCTTGTTCATATCCCTCTCAACGCATTCCTAACAAGAAAATAGGACTCGGCAACAGTTCCAACTGAAAGTAAGGGAATTCTGTATTCAATCCCTCACCTCACTCATTGTGCAAATACAGCAGGAAGGCTATTTCAGTTCAATCTAATGAGTATGGCATAAACTCAATTCCGGTTTGGTAGTGGGATCTGGCAGGAGGCAGGAGAGTAAAATCATTCTGTCACATCCGGCACGGTGCTCAGATTATCATGTGAATTCTTCTTCCACTTTCAACTCAGCTCAGCTGAGACTGGAAAAAATTTCCACAAGCAAGTCTAATTTATTTCATCTGATCAGAAACATAGAAAGCCTACAGCACAATGCAGGCCCTTCGGCCCACAAATTGGTGCTGAAACATGTCCCTTCCTTAGAAATTATTAGGCTTATCCATAGCCCTCTATTTTTCTAAGTTCCATGTACCCATCCAAAAGTCTCTTAAAGGACCCTATCGTATCCACTTCCAACACCATTGCCAGCAGCCCATTCCACGCACCCACCACTCTCTGCATAAAAAAGCTTACCCCGACATCTCCTCTGTACCTGCTCAACAGCACCTTAAACCCGTGTCCTTTTGTGGCAACTATTTCAGTCCTGGGACAAACCCTCTGACTACCTACAGGATCAATGTCTCTCATCATCTTATTCACTTCTATCAGGTCACTTCTCATCCTGTCACTCCAAGGAGAAAAGGTTGAGTTCACACAACCTGTTTTCATAAGGCCTGCTCCCATTGCACGAGTACAACCTGATAAAACACCAATCTCCACTCCTCAGTACAAAACATGCCGATACACAATCAGACATAACACAGACAGACAATCAATACATATGTAGGACAAGTATTCATTCATACAAATAAATAAATAGATATTGCTTTGTGAATATGAGAGTCTTGGATGGTCTGTTGAACATTCAGCATTCTCACTGCCTGGTGGAGCTGGCTCTGATACTCCTGTAATTCTTTTCCAACAGCAGCTGAAAGATGCATGCAGTGTGGAAGGGGTTCTTAATGATTTTGTGCACCCTCTTCAGACAACGATCCTAGTGGATCATGTCAATGGGAGGGGGAAGTGGGGTGAAGGAAGGAGACTTCAATTATGAGCTTCTTACATTTAGTCACCCAAATGAGGTGGCTACCAGCTGAAGTGGTGCATGCGGCCTCAATTTTGACATTGGATAGGTGCATGGTTAGAAGGTCTATGGGGGGGGGGGGGGGGGGGCATGATCAAAGTTCAGGTCAATGGGACAAGATGGACTAGATGGGCCAAAGGATTTGTTTCTGTGTAGTGTCCTTTGGTTTACATGTGGTAAACTCTTTGTTAAGGTTGGAGAAGTTGTTCTAAGTCTAAATGGGCTCGACATAGGAGCTGCTGCCAATATTTGCATCATCAATCTAATTGCTTCTTGTTATATCAAAGGGACCTGAAACCCTGGCTTTCACACTCACAGAATCAATTGTACCCTCTTGTTTAATAGAGGTAAACGTGGAGGCTTGTGAGATGACAAAAGATATTTAGCTGCTGGTTTTAATTAAATGGTTAAACCAGTGGTTCTCAACCTTTGTCTTTCCACTCACATGCCACTTTAAGTATTCCTTATGCCATGGAAAGAAAAAAATTAAAAAACACTGTTTTAATCGTCCCTAATTGACTCGTTATGTGCACAGTTTCATCTTTTCTTTGGCTTGGCTTCGCGGACGAAGATTTATGGAGGGGGTAAAAAGTCCACGTCAGCTGCAGGCTCGTTTGTGGCTGACAAGTCCGATGCGGGACAGGCAGACACGGTTGCAGCGGTTGCAGGGGAAAATTGGTGGGTTGGGGTTGGGTGTTGGGTTTTTCCTCCTTTGCCTTTTGTCAGTGAGGTGGGCTCTGCGGTCTTCTTCAAAGGAGGTTGCTGCCCGCCAAACTGTGAGGCGCCAAGATGCACGGTTTGAGGCGTTATCAGCCCACTGGCGGTGGTCAATGTGGCAGGCACCAAGAGATTTCTTTAGGCAGTCCTTGTACCTTTTCTTTGGTGCACCTCTGTCACGGTGGCCAGTGGAGAGCTCGCCATATAACACGATCTTGGGAAGGCGATGGTCCTCCATTCTGGAGACGTGACCCATCCAGCGCAGCTGGATCTTCAGCAGCGTGGACTCGATGCTGTCGACCTCTGCCATCTCGAGTACTTCGACGTTAGCGCTCCAATGGATGTTGAGGATGGAGCGGAGACAACGTTGGTGGAAGCGTTCTAGGAGCCGTAGGTGGTGCCGGTAGAGGACCCATGATTCGGAGCCGAACAGGAGTGTGGGTATGACAACGGCTCTGTATACGCTTATCTTTGTGAGGTTTTTCAGTTGGTTGTTTTTCAAGACAGTTTCATAACTCCAAGGGAATTGGACCAATGACAATTCTTCTCAAGAAAAGTACTTCAGTAACAATAGGGTCTAGAGCAGTGATTCTCAATCTTCCCTTCCCATTCACAGACCACTTAAGCAATCCTTTACTAATCACAGAGCATTGATGGTGTAGGGATTACTTGAAATGGTCTGTGGGAGGAAAGAAAAAGGTGGAGAGCCACTGGGTTAAACTGATCTCGAACTTAGGAAATAGATGCCGTTGATGATAGGGAACAGTTAACTCTGTACATAGATTTACAGTAGTTTAAATCCTGTTGTCTTTATTATAAATGTACTTACTGATAGAATTCACAAGATAATTCCAAAGCAAACCTGTGAAAAGGTCAGAGTGTCTCTCTGTACAGAGTGCATTTCCAAAAAAAAAATTGCATCAATTAATCAACATGAAGCAACTTGATGAGACCTTTTAATACTATTAAACAAGAGGGTACAATTGATTCTGTGAGTGTGAAAGCCAGGGTTTCAGGTCCCTTTGATATAACAAGAAGCAATTAGATTGATGATGCAAATATTGGCAGCAGCTCCTATGTCGAGCCCATTTAGACTTAGAACAACTTCTCCAACCTTAACAAAGAGTGTAGTGATGTGTGGATAATTGCTGATCTTTCCCAGGACCATTGTTTGGACAAAAAATTAAATGATAGAAAGTCAGCGGTCATGTTTAATATTGTTAACTGCTGCGGAAAGCCCATGGATAGGTGATGGAAAGTGAATAGAGTCTTTCATGAGAGCATAAGTGATTGAAGCATAAGATCAAATGAACCTGTGTGGGCTCCACCATGAACCAAGAACTACCTCTCCAGGTTTCTGCCTGATCTCCCTAACCTCTTTTCCAGAGTGGTCTCTGAAAGAAAATATCCCAAACATTTGCAAATTTCTAAATTAAATTTAAATTTAGACATACAACACGGCAACAGGCCATTTCATTTCACGAGTCCACGCCACCCTCAGTATGTTTCGTGCATTAGGAGGAAACCAGAGCCCCAGGGAAAACCCATGCAGACATGGGGAGAATGAATGAACTTCTTACAGAAAACACCAGATTCAAGCCCCTGCCCCGATCACGGGTGCTATAAAGACTTTGCGCTAACCACTCTTCCAACCATGCCGCCCAATACAAACTCCTTTCAGACAGCAAAGGATTCAAACGCTCATCCCAATCGCTGACACTGTGACTGCTTTGCAAACCATGCTGCTCTGTACAGACTCCTTACAGATGGTATTAGATTTGAACCCCAGCCCCAATTGCTGGCTCTGTAAAGGTGTTGCGCTAACTGCTACGCCATTGGTGCCTCCCTCATCTCAGGCAAACCCCCCACCCCCTAATCTTGAGGTAATAATGTCTAGTTCCATGACCTCAGCCAGAATCAGAATCAGGTTTATTTTCATGAATGAGTAACAAAATTTGTTTTTGTGGGAGCAGTAATTGTGTATTACTGGTGAAAAAAATTATAGTTTCCTCAAAAAAATATTTAAAATTAAATAATTAGTCCAAAAAGAAGAACAAAAATGTGAGGTAGCGTCCACAGGTTCATTGTCCATTCAGAAATCTGATGGTGGAGGGGTAGAGGCTGTTTTTGTAAGAGTGCGTCTGCACCTACAGGCTCCTGTAACTCCTTCTTGATTTTAGCAGCGATAAAAGAGCGTGGTCCGAAAGGTCCTTGATGATGGAGGCTGCTTCCTTAAGACACCGCTGCTCAAAGATGTCTTTAATGGAGTGAAGACTAATGCCCGTGCTGGCACAGTCAGAACTTACAACCCTCTGCTTCCTTTTCCTGTCCTGTGCATTGGCGTGTCCATACCAGACAGTGATGCATCCAGTCAGAATGCTCTCGGATTCTCTCCCATCTAAGAGTCTTGCACATCTCTATAAAATTACCTCTATTTCTGCTGAAGTGAATATATGAATTTCCCTCATTCTTCTAGGAAAATTCCTCATTTCTTAAATAAATCTAGTGAATCTGTACTGTGCTTATATCCTACTCATGGTGTGGTCTCACCGATTACAGCAAGATATCCTTACTCATACCTGCAGGATTGTTAAGGGTAATATTTTCCAAGTAAGCACTCAGATTTTTGGGGGGACTTCCCATGTGTCATTTGAATTTGATTAATCATTGCATTTTTGTTTAAAATGAAGTCAGCCATTTGGTATGACTAAGCAACAGGCTTCAGACCACACAGTTCCAATGTCAGCCTATTTGTCTTGGACAGTCCTTTGGGATTGCTTCCATCACTACATCTTTCTTTGTGCTGAGATGGTTGGCAAAGGCAATATGGGACTCTTTGACCCTGTCGTAGGAGGGGAAGGAAATTGCTGTGTGGGTTGGCTGACTGGTAGTTTGAGAGTTACACACCACAACCTCACTTCCACTTCCAACTGTGGCAACAAGTTCCATAGACTCATGACCTTCTGGCTAAAGAAATCTAACTGCATTTATGTTTCCATGGGAATGATGCACCATTTTGTGGATACATTGATTAGAATATTTTCCTCTCTCCACCTGGCCATCTCTTGCCATCACACATGTTGAAATAGAATGCCTATTCTGGAGGCCTGCTATTGGGAACATGAAAGAACTGGCTCCAAAGGGCCAACTGAATGCAACTTGGACCCCAATGCTGGGTATACTGGCCTGGGAGAGATGCCAATATTGCCAAGAGATTTGGAAGATTATGCAAAAGCCACATTGTAGTATCTCTCCAGTGGTTTAAGGTGTTCAGTGCAGATGGTCCGTGCGAGATAATGATGGGAGAAGGAAGAAACAGCTCTGAAAGAGACTGATGTGCCCCTAAAGGATTTTGAACAAAAGGCTTTCTTTTTCCAATGTGCTTTTCTAGTTATGGTCATTATTAGTCAGTATCCCTGCTGCATAGTCAACCATAAACTTTGTTTTGACTTTGGCATGTTAATCTTCAAACCTTCTTCCTCAAAATAGTGTCTGCATTCAGCACATTTATGTTCTTGGGGTTCACTACCTCAGAGGACCTTTCTGGACCTGACACATCATGAAGAAAGCATATCAACAGATCTAAGCAGGATTGAGGCAGCCAGCTATATTTAGCTGCACTACTTTGTTGCAATCTTTTAGGAAAAGCAAACTGAAACAAATCAAGCTTTTTTTTTCCACTGAGATGTGGTGAGACAAGAACTAGACTTCATGGGTTAAGAATGAACAGTGAAATGTTTTAAAGGAATATTAGGGAAACCTCTTCATGCAGAGAGTGGAACAAACTGCCTGAGTCAATACGGGCTCAATTATTAAATTTTAAAATTAGACATACAGCATGATAACAGACCACTTTGGCCAATGAGCCTGTATTGCCCAATTGCACTCAAATGACCTACAACCCCTGGTATATTTTCGAATAGTGGGGGGGAAACCGGAGCCCCTGGGGAAAACAGATGCAGACACCAGGAGAATGTATGAACTATTTACAGACAGCATGGGTTCAAAAGCCGGTTCTGCCTCCAGGCACACGTTCCTCCCCTTATCTCTAGTTGCTCCTATCCTTACTCTAGTTACCCTTCTGCTTTCCATGTGCATGTTGAATTCCTAAGGATTTCTTTAATCATACTTCCAAAGGTCTTCTCTAGCTCTCCCAAGTCCATTCTTTTCCTGGATACCAAAGTATTCTTATGAGCTTTTCCTGACCCTTGTTTCCCAGACTTTATGTATTCTTCCTCTTCCTCCTGTCTAGCTATCCCACCTCTTTTATCCTACCATCTTGTCCTTGTCTCATTTGGACGAACCTATTCAGGACTCTGTGAATATAATCCTTAACCAGCTTTAACATTTCAGCTATGCATTTTCCTGAGAACATTTATTCCCAGTTTATTCTGCCTGATCCCATTGTAACTAACCCTTCCCCAATTAAACACTTTCTCACTTAGTCTACTTCTATGATAAAGGTCAGGGAGTTGTGGCTCTTCCATTGAGAGGTCTGTCACCTGACTAGATTACCCAGTGCGAAATTTAGTATGGACTTTCCTCAAGTTGGCTTGTCCATATATTGTGTAAAGAATCCTTCTTTGACACACTTGACAAATTCTACCCCATCTGAATCTTTTGCTCTCATTGCATTTACACACTGCATCGATTTTTTCCACCAACTGCTCCATTATTGAACCTAAAACTTTGCTTCCCATCCCCCAGAATAGATAAGATAAAAATGTTCCCACGGACTGATCATTGTAAGGCCTAGAGAACATAGACTTAAGGTTTTGGGAAGAAATACAGTGAGTGATGAAGACTTTGAACTTGGTCCCTACGAGGAGGAAATCAATGACTTCAGTATGAAAATGGTAGGCACCTGAAGGAGGTGAACAAGTGGGCCATGAAATTGGAGTTGAGGAATGGAACTGAATAGATGGCTTTGTGAAAAGCCAGTACAGTCTCATAAGAGCATAAGAAAATAGAGTAGGAGAATGTCAATTAGACACATCATTATTCAAGCGGATCATCGCTGAATCTTATTTCCCTTGGTTTCCTTGTAGCTCAAATATTTCTCAGTCTTTGAATATATTCACCAACTCCATAGCTCAATAATATGATGATTGGTTGGATCTGCCACATACTTAACCATGGGCTTTCCGAGCAAATGTGCTAGATATAAAAAACCAGACAAATCCTTCTCTGCCATGCAATTCACTCTTTGAGAGAAGGAATTACAGTGCCATTTATGACCAACCTGTCTGTGACTGTAGGAGTCATACTAATGATTGCTGCCATGCTACTCTCGCCTTTTAATAGATACAGTAAAACCCCTGGTATTTGGCACCTATGGGGATTGTTAGATGCCAGATAAGTCTGTTTTCTGGTTGCTTGCGACTTACTTTTATAAAGCCTAACTGATGCCCCTGCGTTAAGAATAAACAGTTTAAAAGACAAAAGAAAAAAATACTACATTGTACTTACATTGAACAAACTTCACTTTCATAAATATATGAACCTTAAAGCATTTTACTTTATTTTCAGTCACATACTTTGAAAATATTTAACTGTTGCTGCATCTGCAGCCCCCCCCCCCCCCCCACCCAGAGCTGCCTGAAAGGCAAACAATAACATTATTGATAATTAATTAACCCCACCCCCCCTTCCCGGAGTTTACATATAAACTCTTACTAAACAGGGATAAGGAGAAAGGAGACACTTTGAGAGAGTCACCCCAACAGCGAGCTGTTTCACACCACTTTATTTGAACAGCTGCTGTGAGAAAAGCAAGACCAAGGCACTCCACTGGCAGAATATTTGCTCCAAAGGTTTATGTGTTAATTCAGAGAACATTTACTTTTACAATTTTAAACATATATTTTTATCTATTATTTTATTCTTACTTATTTTAATTTTTAAAATTTATTTTCCTCGATTTGTTGTTAGTTGCCAGGAGCTTTACAGTAAATGGTACAGTCATTACCAAGATTTTATGAATGCTATCTGGGTGGTATATGTATCACTGAGAGTCAGATGCCACCAGAATTGGTGGCATAGTGAAAAGTGAAGAAGGTAACAACAGGATCAAGACTAACTGGGCAAGTAAGCAAAGAGTGGGAGATGGAATTTAACTCAGTCTAGTGCAAGATGGTGTATTTTGGGAAGTTTAACCAAGGCAGGACTGACAGAGTAAATGGTAGGACCAAGGAGAATGTTGACGAACAGAAAAGGTGACAGCTACATTATTCCCTGAAAGTGGTGACAAGATAGACTTTTCGCATGCTTGCTGCGTTGATGAGTACAAGAGGTTAAGTATCTGATTACAACTTTACCATACTTTGGTGAGACCACACCGAGAGTATTGTGTGCAGTGCTGGTCACCCGGCTATGGGAATTAAGTTGAAAAGCGTGCTGCAAAGATTCAGAAAAATGTGACTGAGGACTGGTGGACTTGAGTTATAAAGAGTGTCTGAATGGGCTGGAATGTTCTTTTCCCTGGAGTTGTAGGAGGCTTAAGGGTGACCTTAGAGAGTTTTTTTGTTTCAAATCATGAATGGCATTAATAAGGTGAATGATGGCAGTCTTTATCCCAGGGGAGGGAATCTAAAACTAAAGGGCATGAGTTTAAAGTGAGAGTAGAAAGATTTAAAGGGGAGCTGAGGGAAAGTTTTTAGACAGTGGAAACAAGCTGCCAGAGCAAGCCATGGGGATGGGAACAATAATGGCATTTTAAAATACATTGATACTGGTACATGGATAGGGAATGTTTAGTGGGATATGGGTCAAATGCAGGCAAACAGGACTAGCTCAGGTCAACAAATTAGCCAGCACAGACGAATTGGGCCGATGGGCCTGCTTCCGTGCTGCATAAATCTATGGCTCTATGTGATGTCAAAGGACAGAGTTAGAACTGCACCCAAGATTCCGCTGCAGAACATGTCTTTCTCATCCTCAGACAATGGTTTGATAGGTTCAGGGGTCAGCTAAATGGGGCCCATCTTGGCAAACCCAAAGGACCATGCAGCCTTGCCCTGCCTGGTTACACTTTGTTGCTATGAAGCTCTCTGAGACTGTTGAGCACTATTGTACCCTGCAGAGTAACCCAAACATGGTGCTGGCAAAATAGAAAAGATAACAAAATTTAGGAGGCTGAGCACAAGGTTAAACTAGCAGTTTACTGATTCATTATCATCTAAAATCACCAGGCAAGTTTCAAATATTCTTTCTGTGATCATGCAACGAGAGATCATTCTTAAGAAGGCCTAAGGGATGTTGGGCTTCATCAATAGGGGGATTGAGTTCAAGAGTCGAGAGGTCATGTTGCAACTCTACAAATCTCTGGTGAAACCACACTTGGAGTATGGTGTTCAGTTCTGGTCACCTCATTATCAGAAGGATGTGGAAGCTATAGAGAGGGTGCAGAGGAGATTTACCTGGATGTTGCCTGGATTGGAAAATAAGTCTTATGAGGCAAGGTTAGTAGAGCTGGGACTTTTCTCTTTGGAGCATAGAAGGATGAGAGGAGACTTAATAGAGATCTACAAAATTCTGAGAGCCATAGATAGGGTGGGAAGCCAGAACATTTTTCATAAGGCAAACACCAGAGGACAGGTGAGGACAGGTGATGGACGCTGAATCATTAGGAGGATTTAAGAGACTCTGAGACAGGCACACGGGTGGAAGAAAAATAGAGGGAGGGTTTACTACTTTTCTAAGGAATATATAGTTCAGCACAACATCGAGGGCCGAAGGGGCTATACTGTGCTGCAGTGTTAAATACGGAGCCAGCTAACCGGTGGAGATTTTTTTTGTTTAGCTTGAAATGTGAAACCAAGTGGTCTGTTTCAACAGTCATAAGTTTGTTGAATAAGCCATGAAAGACCTCAACAATGAAGACGCTGTTTACATCCGGTACCACACGGATGGCAGTCTCTTCAATCTGAGGCATCTGAAAGCTCACACCAAGACACAAGAGCAACTTGTCCGTGAACTACTCTTTGCAGATGATGCCGCTTTAGCTGCCCATTCAGAGCCAGCTCTCCAGCGCATGACGTCCTGTTTTGCGGAAACTGCCAAAATGTTTGGCCTGGAAGTCAGCCTGAAGAAAATTGAGGTCCTCCATCAGCCAGCTCCCCACCATGACCATGACTACCAGCCCCCCCACATCTCCATCGGGCACACAGAACTCAAAACGGTCAACCAGTTTACCTACCTTAGCTGCTCCATTTCATCTGATGCAAGGATCGACAATGAGATAGGCAACAGACTCGCCAAGGCAAATAGCGCCTTTGGAAGACTACACAAAAGAGTCTGGAAAAACAACCACCTGAAGAAACACACAGAGCCGTTGTCATACCCGTGCTCCTGTTCGGCTCTGAATCATGGGTCCTCTACCGGCATCACCTACGGCTCCTAGAACGCTTCCATCAGCGCTGTCTCCGCTCCATCCTCAACATTCATTGGAGTGACTTCATCCCTAACATCGAAGTACTCGAGCTGGCAGAATCCACAAGCATCGAATCCACACTGCTAAAGACCCAACTGTGCTGGGTGGGTCACGTCTCCAGAATGGAGGACCATCGCCTTCCCAAGATCGTGTTATGTGGCAAGTTCTCCACTGGCCACTGAGACAGAGGTGCACCAAAGAAGAGGTACAAGGACTGCTGAAAGAAATCTCTTGGTGCCTGCCACATTGACCACCGCCAGTAGGCTGATATCGCCTCAAACCGTGCATCTTGGCGTCTCACAGTTCGGCGGGCAGCAACCTCCTTTGAAGAAGACCGCAGAGCCAACCTCACTGACAAAAGACAAAGGAGGAAAAACCCAATACCCAACCCCAACCAACCAATTTTCCCTTGCAACCACTGCAACCATGCCTGCCTGTCCCACATCGGACTTGTCAGTCACCAACGCGCCTGCAGTAGGCATGGACGTAACCCTCCATAAATCTTCGTCCGCGAAGCCAAGCCAAAGAAAGAAAGAAGAATAGTATTTTTTTTTAAAGTGCTGTGTCTTTTCTGTTCATTGAGAGTCACATTTGAGTAAATTTACATGGAGGTGAAGTAACTTGTTTGGAAGGCACATTGTGGTTTACAGTCTGTGGAGTTGTGGATGTTTTGCTTTTCATCTGCTGGCAAATTCTTATCTGTGCCTTTGCAACCTCCATATGATGGTTGCAATTCATGAATGCTTGGCTTGGTCCTGTGTCCTCTGCAAATCTCTGCCAGTTCAAATCACTCCATGTCTGGCTTAGCCAGCTCGGCCATACCCATGTTAGCTCCATCTCATCATATCTCAAATTCACGACCTCACTGTCTCTTTATTACACAGCTGCACAAGGCGTCAAGGATACTGACGAAACTGGAGAGGGTACAGAGCAGGTTCACCATGATGTTGCCAGGACTGGAGTATTGCAAGACTGAATAAGGTAGGTTTTTAAATATTGTGATTGTACCCACCTCCACAGCTTCCTCTGGAAGCTCGTTCCATGTTCCTACCAACCTTTGGGAGAAAATATTTGCCCCTTTTAAATCTTTCCCCCCTCACCTTAAATGTATAGCCTCTAGTTTTGTTTTCCCTGGAATGGGGAAGGCTGAGGGGTGACCTGATAAAGGTATATAGAATTATGAGGGGGGGATAGACAGGGTAGATAATTATTATAATAAAAATTGTTTATCCCATGGTGAGGGTGTTCCATTAAGTATGTTGGACACATTATGTGCGGTACAGTGAGAAGAGTCCTTCTGTGTCCAGTCAAACTGGACAACTATAACATTCATACAGGTATAAAGTAGAGGACAAACACACAATTCCAAAGTACAGTTACAATGGGAAAAAAAAATCAATAAGTACAAAGCAAGGGTAGCATGAGAACACTATCAGGGGCTCGATGGCCGCGGAGAAAATTGCGCTGACAACACTCTCTAACAGGAGTCAGCATTGACTTAAGGGCTGAATGGCCTCCTTGCCTGCCATATTAATTCTATAATTCGAACAGACCTTGAGTTCAATGCAGAACACACAAGTTGAACTGTGCAAATGGCAGCCTGCTTTGCACCACTGCCCTAGACCAATTTAAGATGGAATGATTGCCGCAGTGTGTAACATGATCCGAGAACAATTGAGAGTTTGTTTTTGAAGGGATCGTTACATTGAAAAACATGTTTTGGCCAAGGAAAATGCTGAAAGAAGATCAATATTTAAATGGCAAATAAAATGCAATGTTGCTATAATTCACAAATATTATGACAAATTATTTACAACTTTTTGCAAATTAGTTGCATTTTATATTAGTTCAATAGCTTTGACTGCAGCAGCATGAGTGATCCAAGACTAATTGAGAAGGACTGCAGAGGGTGCAGCCATTTCCTCAATTAATGAATGAGTGCCAAGCACGTCAAGGAGAGACAGAACAACCTGTGTCACAATCTGAATCTTGTTCCATCACTCAGTCTGCCTATAGAGTTTCCTCATTGCAAAATTATTAAAACCAGAACGACTGAGTAAACTTGACGCTCCGATAATCCCACAATAAGACCAAATGATTAGTGAAACAATTGAAACGTAGAACATAGAGGAATTAGGGGATATGGGGAGAAGGCAGGTAGGTGGAGTTAGGTCCTAAATTAGATCAGCCATGATCGTATTGAATGGCGGAGCAGGCTCGATGGGCCATTTTTGGCCTACTCCTGTTCCTACTTCCTATGTTCCTATAAAATTTTATATACTTTGGCTTTAACTCACTCTCTGAGCATGGACATTAGGTGTCATTTTTTAAAAACTTTGTTGTGGGTGATTATTCAGTATTATCAAAAATTCAGCAAAATCGAATACTTCAGTCAAGAGTTATATTGAAGTAGGATATCTGCAAAGTACAGCTAAATTAAAATCAATTGTAATGACAATTACCAAGTCATTCAGGTTTTTATTTACTCCTTCAAATGAGTTTTCTTGAAGCGATTGTAAAGACTTTTCCTTTGCTTAATGTTTGCCAGATTTAAGGCGTTTGATGGTGGTGTTTGATAGGTGCACCATGGTCCATAGAAACACTGTTTTGTGAGATGTATATGTACAGTTAGATGCTAATAAACTTGAACTTAAATTCAACAGAGTTTAGCTTTGGGCGGCTTCAGGAAATTGGAACAAGGGTGTGAGGAGGTGTCATGGGGACCAAGCAGCTGGAAACGCCAGGCTTGAGCTCAGTGTCTGCAGGCACCCACAGGCAGAACAACATGTAGGGATGAGCAAGTCTCAGTAGCCGCTATGACAGCAGCGAGGGAAAAAGAAGCGGCTATGTCCGTGGAGGTGACACACTCCTCAATCACTCACTGTCTTGCAGGGGACTTTCTATCTTTCTTTTTTCCTTTCTTCTTCACCATCTGTACAAAGGGAAGGGAGGAAAGTTTAGGGCAGACATCAGAGTGTGGTGGTACACCACCGGCCTACTGCAGGGAGCAGCTTCTGTACCTGCAGGAGTGTAAGGGGACAGGACAACACCTGGCCGGCTGTCAATCAGTCGGCCTGAATGGATCAAGCCCCACCCAGCTGGGTGTCAATCACCCTCCAGGATATAAGCCTGCGTGCCGGCCTCCTGAGGCCTCACTGGCCTGGCTCTGTGGAAGTCTTTGTGGATTAAAGCCTGTTGTATAGTCTTTATCTTTGTGTGTGTCTGATTCTGGCTAACAGCGCACCACAATTTAATCCACAAATTTTCCCACAGTGGCTAAGGAAAAATTCCTGTGCGCTGGGAGCCTTGAGGTCGACCCATGCCACCCAGAAGCCCAGAAATGCTTTGAGATCTGGCAGCACGCGGTCGAGGCAATCATCGAGGCACACGAGGGTGACATCCTGGACTCTGATTGGAAGAGGTTAGTCCTACTCTGGTCAAAGCTGGGTCCCCGTGACTTCCAGCAAACCAAAGGCAGCTCCACATACGAGAGCACAATGGACACTCTCAAGAACTTGTACAAGCCCCCCATGAATTTGATCTGTGCAAGGTATCACCTCAACACCCGAGCTCAGCAACCCGGGGAGACGGCTGAGCCTGACCTGGGACACTTGAGAGAGTTGGCCCGACCTTGTCTGGTTGAACCCAGGGTAGGTGTAGAGGAGGTTGAGAGGCTGATCCAGGATGCCTTCGTCCGAGGGCTATGCTCGAGAGGCATCCGGCAGAAGCTGCTGGAAGACAAGATCTATGCCCTAACCAGAGCACTTCCAGGAAGTGATCCAACCCTGGAAGCAGCAGCCCTGCACATCGAAGCCTTCAATTCCAGGTTCCCCCAGGCTCCCTCATGGCCCTCTCACACTGCACCTGCAGCCCCAGGCCGAACTGGGGAGGAGAACGTCGCTGCAGCAGGCACCCAGCGCCCCTGTAAGTACTGTGGGTCCTGGTGTGGGTCAGATCAATGATCGCGCCAAAACTGCCCAGCCTGGCAGCTCAGCGGCCCTGCCCCTCTATGACCTCCCCACCTCCCCCGCAGACCCCCCATGTGTGCATTCCGGGCTGCCATTGTCCCTGCGACGACTTCTCCCTTCCCCGACTTCAACCACACAACATCCGGCCCCGTCAGCGACCATCACAGTGCGTGCCCGAGCATCTGCACCAGCCCCGGCTCTTGCCGGTGCCATTCACTGAGAACTACAGCAACGTCACTTCCAGCTGATACAACGACGTCACTTCCCCCAGCACAGCGGACACGGCTGGGGAAGGAGGCCAGCCATGCAGCGGCAGCCCCATGTGCTGCCGCCATCTTGGGCCAGGCAGCGCCCAATACGGAAGGCCCCCGACTGCATTGAGAATGACGTGGTCAACATGGGCGATGACCAGGCCACCCTACCAACGTTCCCCACGCCTCTGGGTGCCATCAGCTGCCGCAAGCCACACCCAGCTTGTGAAAGGGTGAAAAACTACTGCCTGCTGTTGTGCAGAGGGACTTGGGAGGGCTTGTGCATGAATCGCAAAAAGTTAGGTTGCAGGTGCAGCAGGTTATTAAGAAGGCAAATGGAATATTGGCCTTCATCGCTAGAGGAATTGAATTCAGGAGTAGGGAGGTAATGTTGCAACTGTATAAGGTACTGGTGAGACCGCACCTGGAGTACTGTGTCCAGTTCTGGTCTCCATATTTGAGGAAGGATATACTGGCTTTGGAGACGGTCCAGAGGAGGTTTACTAGGTTGATCCCTGGGATGAAGGGGTTGACTTATGATGAAAGATTAAATCGTCTAGGATTGTATTCGCTCGAGTTCAGAAGAATGAGAGGAGATCTTATCGAAACATATAGGATCATGAAGGGTATGGATAGGGATAGATGTAGGAAAGTTTTTTGAGCTGGCTGGGGAAACTAAAATGAGAGGACACAGTCTTAAGATTCGGGGGAGTAGATTTAGGACAGAGATGAGGAAAAATAGTTTTTCCCAGAGAGTAGTGAATGTTTGGAATTCTCTAACCAGGGAAGTGGTTGAGGCTGCCTCATTAAACATATTTAAAATTCGGTTAGATAAATTTTTACATGATAGAGGAATTAGGGGATATGGGGAGAAGGCAGGTAGGTGGAGTTAGGTCCTAAATTAGATCAGCCATGATCATATTGCAGGCTCGATGGGCCATTTTTGGCCTACTCCTGTTCCTACTTCCTATGTTCCTATGTTCCAGCGACCGACGGCAATGTGGTCAACACGGGCGATGACCAGGCCACCCTATCGATGTTCCCCATCCCTCTGGATAGCGGAGACTTCGACTCCGAGATGGTCCTGGTCGCCACCACGCTGACCAGGGACATCCCCCATGACCTCAGGTGCTTGATGATGGACCTGCGAGTCAATGGACAGGTAACAAAGTGCCTGTTGGACATTGGCAGCACCAAGAGCTTCATTCACCCGAGCGTGGCCCACTCGCTAAGGTTAAAGGTCCACCCCACCATCTACTCGATCGCCCTCACTGCCAAGGATAAGACTGTTGGTACCCTCGAGCGCTGTTCAGTTGATATAATGGTGGGAGGGGAGACTTATACAGGATTCAGGCTCATGGTCATGCCCAAACTCTGCGCACCACTCCTCCTGGGCCTGGATTTCTAATGCCACCTGCAGAGTGTCACCCTTGCCTTCGGGGGGCCCCAACCTCCACTCACATCGCACAGCATGCCAACCTACTAGCCCTGGACAACCTGCGGCCTCTCCACACTGCGCATCACACCACCGGTGCTCTTCCCACATCTTGCGCTAGGCTGCAAGCTGATTTCCGCCAGAAGTAGGTGCTATTGAAATATAAAATGGCTACGCTGAACTATATGACTCTAAATATTAATGGAATACATAACCAAATTAAAAGGAAGAAACTACTAAATTTACTGAAAAAGGAAAAAATAGATATAGCATTTGTCCAAGAAACACACTTAACTGAATTGGAGCACAAGAAATTAAAGAGAGATTGGGTAGGACATGTAACAGCAGCATCGTATAATTCAAAAGCAAGAGGAGTGGCTATATTAATTAGCAAAAATGTGCCATTTAAAATAGAAGAGGAAATAATAGATCCAGCAGGGAGATATGTTATGATAAAATGTCAGATATATTCAGAGCTTTGGAATCTACTTAATATATATTCACCTAACGAAGAAGATCAAAAGTTTATGCAAGATATCTTTTTGAAGGTAGCTAATACGCAAGGGAACATACTAATAGGAGGGGATTTCAATCTGAATTTGGATCCAAATATGGATAAAACGGGGAAAAAAATTAACAGGAAGAACAAAGTAACCAAATTTATAATTAAATCAAGGCAAGAAATGAAACTTGTGGACATATGGAGGAAACAAAACCCAAAAGAAAAGGAATACTCATACTACTCGACTAGACATAAAACATACTCAAGGATAGACCTATTCCTGTTATCAGCCCACGTTCAAGGGAGAGTTAGGAAAACGGAATATAAAGCTAGACTATTATCGGACCACTCACCCCTGTTATTGGCAATAGAGCTAGAGGACATCCCTCCAAGAATGTATAGATGGAGATTAAACCCCATGCTACTTAAAAGACAGGATTTTAGAGAATTTATTGAAAAACAATTAAAAATGTACTTTGAAGTAAATACGGAATCAGTGGAAGATAAGTTTATACTATGGGACGCAATGAAAGCATTCATTAGAGGGCAAATAATAAGTTATGCAACCAAGATGAAGAAGGACTATAATCAGGAAACAGAGCAGTTGGAAAGGGAAATAATAAACATAGAAAAAAAATTAGCAATAAAGGAAGATACAACCAAAAGAAGAGAATTGGCGGATAAAAAAATAAAATATGAAACATTACAAACATATAAGGTGGAGAAGAATATAATGAAGACAAAACAGAAATATTATGAACTAGGGGAATAAACACACAAAATCCTAGCATGGCAGCTTAAGACAGAGCAAACTAAGAAAATGGTATTGGCAACAAGGAAAAAAGACAAACAAATTACATATAATCCAAAAGAAATTAAGGAAAACTTCAGAGAATTCTATGAACAATTATACCGAACCGAAAACGAAGGGAAAGAAGGGAAAATAGATGAATTTTTGACTAAAATTGAACTACCAAAACTACAAATAGAGGAACAAAATAAATTAACAGAACCATTTGGAACAGTAGAAATACAAGAGATAATAAAAAATTTACCAAATAATAAGACACCAGGAGAGGATGGACTCCCAATAGAATTCTACAAAACATTTAAAGACCTAATAATACCGCCCCTCCTGGATGTAATCAACCAGATTGATGAGACACAAAACTTACCAGATTCATGTAAAACAGCAATAATTACAGTGATACTAAAACAAGGGAAAGATCCACTCTCACCAGCGTCATATAGACCAATATCTCTGCTAAACACAGATTATAAGATAATAGCTAAACTATTAGCGAACAGATTAGCAGAACAGGTACCGAAAATGGTAAATTTAGACCAAACTGGATTTATCAAAAAAAGACGCACAACAGACAATATTTGTAAATTTATTAACTTAATTCATGCAGTAGAAGGAAATAAAGCACCGGCAGTAGCAGTTGCTTTAGACGCAGAGAAGGCCTTCGACAGAGTAGAATGGAATTACTTGTTCAAAGTATTGCAAAAATTCAGTTTACCGGAGAAGTATATTAATTGGATTAAAGCATTATATAAGGGACCGTTAGCGAAAGTGACAGTAAATGGACATGTATCAAAGCAATTTAACTTAAGCAGGTCAACGCGGCAGGGATGCCCACTATCACCATTATTGTTTGCGCTAGCTATAGAACCACTAGCAGAATCGATAAGAAGAGATAATAATATAAAAGGAATAAAAATAAAAGACAGGGAATATAAAATCAGTCTGTTTGCGGATGATGTGATAGTGTACTTAACAGAACCAGAACTATCAATAAAAGAACTATATAAGAAATTGAAGGAATATGGAGAAGTGTCGGGATACAAGATAAACGTAAATAAAAGTGAAGCAATGCCTATGAATAACGCGGATTTCTCAAAATTTAAGGAGGAATCCCCATTCAGATGGCAAACGCAGGCAATAAGATACCTAGGTGTGCAAATAAACAAAAATCTAGGCCAATTATATAAACTCAATTACAATCCACTAATGAAAAAATTACAGGACGATTTAGAGCATTGGAAAGAGCTACCACTAACACTGATAGGAAGGATAAACTGTATTAAAATGAACATTTTTCCAAGGATACTATACTTATTTCAGGCATTGCCAATACAACTGACAGAAAAATTCTTCAAAGAGTTAAAGAAGAAAATAATAAGGAGATTTTTATGGAGAGGGGGGAAACCGAGGATAGCACTAGATAAATTAACAGAATGGTATAAACAAGGAGGCTTACAATTGCCAAACTTCAAAAATTATTATAGAGCCGCACAATTAAGGTACCTATCAGATTTTTACCAAACAAGGGAAAAACCAGACTGGACGAGACTAGAATTAGATAAAATAGGGGAAAAGATACCTGAACACATATTATATAAATGGGACGAAAAATTGGTACAACATAGAACTTCTCCAGTATTACACCATCTCCTCAATATATGGAAGAAGATTCATGTAGAAAGAAATAAAATAAATTACCAAATACCAAAACTAATATTGACGCAAAATAAGCTACTCCCTTTTACAATAGACAACCTTGCTTTAGAAAATGGGAAAAAAAAGGGATTAAAAGAATAGAAAATTGTTTTTCAGGAAGTAGATTCTTATCCTTTGAACAAATGAGAGATAAGTACAATATAACTGGAGATACAGCGCTGGCATATTACCAACTGAGATCCTACTTGAAAGATAAATTAGGAAGCAACTTGAGTTTACCAGAGGGAAGTAACCTTGAATATGTGATTACAGATACAATGTTAATCAAAAGATTTATAAAAAACATGTATATCAAACTGCAAGAAAAGGAAAATGAGGAAACAAATGGTAAAACTAAACAAAAATGGGAACAAGATTTAAATATAAAGATAAAAAAGGAAACATGGGAGAAGTTATGCTCTGGAACGATGAGAAATACAATAAATACGAGGCTACGTATGATACAATATAATTGGTTACACAGACTATACATTACACCGCAAAAGTTAAATAAATGGGACCCAACAGTATCTGATAGATGTTTTCGATGTAAAAAAGAAAGGGGAACAACAATTCATGCAATCTGGACATGTGAGAGAGTAGAAAAATTTTGGGATGATCTCAATCAGATATTAAATAAAATAACAGAAAACAATATACCAAAGAATCCAGAGATCTTTCTCCTAAGTAACATAAAAAATAAAGAATTTGGAATTGACTTGGAAGATGCACAAAAAAGATTTGTCAAGATAGCCCTAGCCGTAGCAAAAATATGTATTATGTCAACCTGGAAATTGGAAGATAATTTGAAAATACAACAATGGTATATAGAAATGAATAAATGTATTCCATTAGAAAAAAAAACATATAGTTTAAGAAATAATATTGAAATATTCGAACAAGTATGGGAGCCTTACATTAAATACAATAGCGAAAACCTACCGGGAACAAACATTACCTAAGTTGATGGAAGGAGAAGAAAAGAAAAGAATGGACTCAGTAGAATTTCTGGTGTATTTTTGTTGAATGACAACATTGTCTAACTGAATTAATGCAACCTAGATTGTATACCTAAAATGGATGAGAGGGGGGGGTGGCTTGGGAGGAGGGAGGGGGGAGGGAGAAAAAGTCACTGTAAATGTGTGGAAAAGAAAAAGTGTATATCATGGCTATTGTGATTTATGGTGTGAAAAATAAAAAATTTAAAAAAAAAAAAAAAGAAGTAGGTGCTATTGCACTGCAGACAGGGTCTTCATCAAGGCGGAGGTGTGGCGGCTCCTGGCGGAAGGCGGTATAGAGCCCAGTAACAGCCCTTAGAGAGCCCAAGTCCTGGTGGTCAAAGGGGGAAGTAAGCCAAGGATGGTCATGGATTATAGCCAGACCATTAATCAGTACACCCAGCTGGATGCCTACCTCCTGCCGAGGATCGCTGACATGGTCAATGAGATAGCCCGTTACTGGGTTTTCTCCACGATTGACCTGAAGTCGGCATATCACCAAATCCCTATCCACCCGAAGGACAAGCCCTATATTGCCTATGAGGTGGACGGGCACCTGTACTAGTTCCGCCGGGTTCCTTTTGGAGTCACGAACGGGGTCTCCGTCTTCCAGTGGGAGGTGGATCGCATGGTAGACCGGCACAAGCTGAAGGCGACATTCCCATATCTGGATAAAGTCACTATCTGTGGCCGTGACCAGCAGGACCACAATGGTAACCTGGAAAAATTCCTCCAGACGGCCGTGGAGCTGAACCTCACTTACAACAAGGATAAGTGTGTGTTCAGCACCACCCGCCTTGCCATCCTGGGTTACATCGAGGCCCATGGAGTCGTTGGCCCAGATCCGAAAAGGATGCGCCAATTAATGGAGTTACCCCTCCCCCCACGCTAAAGGCCCTCCGCAGGTGTCTGGGCCTGTTCTCTTATTACTCGCAGTGGGTCCCTCACTTCTCAGACAAGGTCTGCCCAATGGCCCAAGCCACAACTTTTCCCCTCCCACCTGAGATGCAGGCAGCCTTCACCCGCATCAGATAAGACATCGCGGACGCCATGATGCAGGCTGTGGATGAGGACTTCCCCTTCCAGGTGGAGAGCGAAACCTCCTAGGTGGCCCTTGCTGCTACCCTCAACGAAGGGGGGCACCCTGTCGCCTTCTTCTCCAGGACCCTCCACGGCTCCGAACTAGGAGGCCCAGGCGATTGTGGAAGTGGTCCACCACTGGCACCCCTACCTGGCCAGCAGGAGATTCATGCTCCTCACAGACCAGCGGGCTATGGCGTTCATACTTAACATTACCCACCAGAGCAAGATCAAGAATGACAAGATCCTGCACTGGAGAGTTGAGCTGGCAACCTACAGCTACGACATCCAGTACCGCCCTGGGAAGTTTAACGACTCCCCTAACGCCCTCTCTCGTACCTGCGCATCTACGCATGATGATAGATTGCAGGCATTGCATGAATCCCTCTGCCATCTGGGCGTAACCTGGTTGTACCATTTTGTTAAGTCCCGAAATCTGCCGAGACATCAGGGACATCAGGGACATGACCGAGGCCTGTTGGGTCTGTGCGGAGAGTAAAACCTTGCTTCTTCCGCCACCCCCCCCCCCCCCCCAGGGCCACGTTGTAAAGGCTACTTGGCCTCTCAGCGTGGACTTCAAAGGGCCCCTGCCTTCCATGAACCGAAATGTTTACTTCCTCACGGTAGTGGACGAGTACTTACGCTTCCCTTTTGCTATCCCTTGCCCGGACACCTCCACGGCCACCATCATCAGGGCCCTGGGGCAGATCTTCAACATTTTTGGCTACCCTGCCTTCATCCACAGTGACCAGGGGTCTCGTTTCATGAGCGACGAGCTGCGCCAGTACCTGATGGCGAGGGACATCGTGACTAGCCGCACAATGATTTATAACCCGAGAGCCAATGGGCAAGTGGAATGCGAAAACAGGGTGGTCTGGAAGGCAGTCCTCCTGGCTGTCAGGTCAAAAGGGTGGGCCATTGAGTACTGACAGGACGCCCTGCCCGAGGTGCTCCATGCCATTCAGACGCTGCTGTGCACTGCTACCAATGAGACCCCTCACGAACGTCTGTTCTCATTCCCCAGGAAGTCGGTGACTGGAATATCCATCCCAGCATGGCTCACGTCCCCGGGACCGATGGTCCTGCGTAAGAACGTAAGGGCACACAAGACCGAAGCCCTGGTCAAGCAGGTCTTCCGTCCTAGATGCAAACCACAACTATGCCTATGTTAGGTTCAGCAGTGGCAGGGAGAACACCATCTCAACCAGGGACCTGGCACCAGCAGGAGCACCCACCACACCACGCCATCATCCAGCCCAGGACGTCGCTGACAAGGCATACATCCCTGTCCCCAGGCAACAATGGGAGACGCAGGACGCTGTGGTGGAGGTTATTAGGTCAGCACAGCACTGTGGGCCGCAGGTTCTATGCATTCAAAGCAGCATCCAAGAAAGGCAACAGAGAATCAATATTTCAGCCTCTAACCCTTCATTAAAAAAAATAACACGAAAGAGCCAGAAATCTGTCCAAAAGGGAAGTGCAGGAGCACAGGCTGTGATGGGCAGGGTGGGGGGGGGGGGGGGGCGCGGAGAAATGGGACAAAGTAAAAAGCAGCAGAGATCATAGAGGGTTGACCTAGCTCAAAGAGATTTCGCAGGAGGAGAGAAAACCTGAGGCCAGCAACACAATTTGCTGGAGATTTAAAAAAAAATAATGAAAGGTGGAATTAAAAAAGGCAGAGTGAAGAATAAGAAAGTAACCTGCTGGAGGAGCTCAGCGGGCTCAAACTTTGGTCACCCTTCACTTCCCATGGATGTGGCATAACCTGCCAGGTTCTTCCAGCATGGCTGTATATTGGGCTCGACCCCAGCATCTGTAAACTTTCTTGTTTAGCTCCATTCAGCAGGTCAGGCAACATCAGTGGAGTGAAATGCAAAAAAGATAGAATGAAACCAGATGAGAGCGAGCACTGGTGCATCTCAGGGCCGTGTGCTCAGCCCACTACTGTTCATGCTGCTAATTCACAAGTGTACTGACAGGCTCAGCAGCTGAGGGAGAAGAGGTTGAAAGGCATGTAGCGTGGTGCAAGAGCAACAACCTGAAAGTTAACGTGGACAAGACAGAGATGATTGTGGACTTCAGGAGGGACGAAGGACCATTTCTCTGTACATATCAATGGCTCCATTATAGAGAGTGGGGAGCACAAAGTTCCTTGGCGTCCATTTAAAGATGACCTATCCTGAACCCACAGCATCTCCTCATTAGTTAGGAAGGTGTAGCAATGCCAACACTTTCTAATGATGTTGAGGAGGCCAGGCTACTGGCCACAACCCTAATAAAGTTCTACAGGAGCACAGGATTGTCCTGGCTGGCTGCATCATGGTGCGGAATGGCAGCTGCAAAGCATCAGATTGGAGGTCAGTATGGAGGGCGATTAAAACTTCCGAAAAAATCACTGGGGGTTTCCCTTCCCTCTATCGATGATGTCTAAAGGGAGCGTTGTTTAAAGAGGGCTCAGAGAGTCATTGAGGATCCTTACCATCCGGTCCACCAAATCTTTGAGACTCTGCATCCAAGGAAGAGGTACAGGTGCTCCTTCCCACAGGCAGTGAACACTGTTGAACAATCCTAGAAAACCAATAAATATTTTTATGTTTTTGGATCGTTATGCATCTACGTTGTTCGTGTGTAAGGCGTACTGTGTGTGAGCACTGTGGTAGTGCAAGCAGATTTAATTGTAGCATTGAAAAGGGAACTGGATTAAGTATCTGAAAGGAAAGAATTTTCAGGGCTATGGGGAGAGGGCATGGGAGTGAGACCAACTCGGTTTCTCTTACATATGGCTCAAATTCACTGCCTGATGATGTGCTCAAATTAGATTCAAAACTCATTTGAATGGAAATAATTACTTCACAGGGTGGAAACAACAGGGAAGTGAGACTAATTCAATGACCACCCTCCCCACCCAGTAACAGAGCCTGTTTGTAGTCGTTTTGGTAAGCATTCTTTCACTGAGCTATTATGATGGACAAAAATGTTGACTGCATCTAAGTGATGTAAATGTTGCAGTTGCAAACACTGGAGAAAGCACCTCTGGGCTGTCAGCCATGAAAACCAGGAGCAGGAGTTGACTCTACGATCTCTGGAATCTGCAATAAAATCGCGACTGATCTGATCTTTGGCCTCAAATCCACATTCCTGACTGATCTCTTTCACCGTTGATTCCCCTGTTGCCATTTACACATCATGACAGATTAATATGAATCAATTGACTTGTGGTAGAAAGGAACATTTTCATAAAAAAAATGCAGTGAAAAGCTTAAACAAAGAAAGGACGTGAAGGGAAAGGGATACTTGCACCATTAACTGAAGCCTGGGGGAATAGTCCTTGCATCTAAGTTTGGAAAGTGAAACCTTCACGTGAAGTGAATAAAATGGAACATATAATCATATAATAACATTCAAAAGAAAGTGAAATAAAATTTGAAGCTCTGTGAAGATGCACAACATTTGCACAGAACATAGGAATACAAGAGGTGATAGATTTAAGATGGAAGGGGAGAGGTTTAGGGGAAAAATTAGGATGAAGCTTTTCACTCGGAGAGTGGTGGGAGTGTGGAATGAACTGCCATCTGCTGTGGTGATTGCGGGTTCGATCTTGTGGTTTAATGGTAAATTGGATAGGTGCATGGATGCGAGACGACTGGAAGGTTATGGTATGGGACTTGGGAGATGATAGTCAGCACAGACTCGAGGGGATGAATGGCCTGTTCTATGGAATAGAATAGCGTTCTATGGTTCTAACCAGATAATTTAACCCAAGAGCTCTACTCAAATATTTATTTGCCACATAAGACTTTGCGAAAGAATGGAGGAATGCAACAGATGAGTTCACTTTTCTGGCATTCAACATAGACTCAGTGGGCCAATTGACTTCTTGAAGAAACACAAGGGCAGCAGAGGCTAGAATTTTGAGTGTAGAAAGAGAAGCTGGCAGGATTTGGTGGGCGGAGGCCTTACATGGAGGAAACAGCCTTACTATCTCCCCTTGATGAAGGGCTCTTGAAGGTATAAGTCCTAAATTGAAATTGTCAATTTATTATATTAGCATTAGCGGTAGCAAGAAAATGTATTGCCATTACTTGGAAATTGGATACACCTTTAACTGTGCCAAGGTGGCATGCTGACATTCAAAGTTGTATTCCTTGAGAAAAAACAAAATATTTATAATTTAGGAAATAAATACTTTATGTTTTTACAAATTTTACAAATTTGGCACCCGTACAGTCAAATAATGTACTGAATTCCTCTAGTCTTGTGGGATTCTCCTCTGAATGTTTATGTTGGAATTGATGATTCTTACTTTCTCCTTTTCTTTTTAGACATAATTTTTGTGAACTTTTTTACTGTTTGTATTTATTTTTGGGTGGGGAAAGAGGGTTTTTTGGGGCAGGGTGAAGACCATTATGTAGGTAACCAATTTACTCCTTTTTGACAATTGTAGTATTATTAGTAATCGTAGTTACTGCATGTATGGAATATTAAGTAAAATATTCAAAATACGGGCTCAGGCCTGAAACATTGGGGCACTCATTCACTCTGAAGGGACACTCATTTGCTTTTCTTTCTCTGACTATAAGGGGCACAGGGAATAGAATATAGAACATAGAAATACAGCACAGTACAGGCCCTTTGGCCCTCGATGTCGGCCTATATATTCCGTTCTTTTCCTATTATGGATGCTGCAGGACCAGCTGAGTTCCTCCAGCATTTCTCTGTGTTTTATTACTATCTCCCCTTCCTACAAAGAATCCAGATCCTACAAATGCTTCATGGAAGGACCAGTTCCCCCCCATGACTGACCTGCTGAACTCCAGCTTTTCTTTGTTCCTTCTGCCCCTGAGCAGTTCAACGAAATTGGCGATTCCTATCGCCAATGGATTAGCACGATCCTTTATTCCACAGATATTCATTATCTGACCTTTTTATGTTTCAACCATTTCTTGCAATAACAAGATCTACATTCCTTCTATCTTTTGTACAAAGAACTTGTACTCAGTTTCCCTCTGGACATAGTAGTGACCTCCTTATTATGTTTGTTAATTCTGAGCAACTCTGGATGTGGAAACATTTTCACTCGATTATAAACTGAAAGACGGATCAGACCACCTTGGCCCATCGATAGCTTAAAAAACATGGTGCCACTACTGGAGCCACTGTAAAGCAGCTCTGCCACTGGTGCTGACCCATGGAAAGCAGAGAACAAAGACACTGCCCTCCCCCGCAGGGTCCAACCAGTCAGACTGCCATCGGTTCCATACAGGCTTTAAATGGCGACAGTGGTTTATTTTAAATTTCCGGGAACATGGGGTCTGAGCCCAAGATGCCTGTGTTCAGCAGATGTTGCAGATGCTGGGGAAGCAGCGGAGTGGTGCAGGGCACCAGAAAATGGGGAGACCACTCCTGGTTTGAGGAGAAACAGACGAGACAACCCACAGGATGGTGACTATGGTAGCCGATCAGCGAGAGGCTCTGAGTACAAAGAACACCAAGCTGTGGGCTGTTGGCAACTCAAGGTGAGGAAACCCCCCACCCGCAGGCTGCAGACTGCTGGCGACTGGCGCCAAGGGACTCGCACGAGGCTCCAGACTGCTGGAGATTGACAGGGTACCAGATTTTAGACTGATTATCAGAGTACATACATGACATCACATACAACCCTGAGATTCTTTTTTTTTTATGCAGGCAAGACCACATTTTTGGTAATGAAAATAAAAACTGTAGACAATGTACACATGTAAGCAAATAAACAAATGTGAATAGAAATATAAAAAAACTGTCTGTGCAATACAAAGAGGAGAATTTTTAAAAATCAATAGAGTGCAAAAGATGCCTTAAATGAGTCCCTGATTGGGTTTTGTAGTTGAGAAATCTGAAGGTGGAGGGGTCGACCTATATATTCCGTTCTTTACCTATTATGGATGCTGCAGGACCGGCTGAGTTCCTCCAGCATTTCTCTGTGTTTTATTACTATCTCCCCTTCCTACAAAGAATCCAGATCCTACAAATGCTTCATGGAAGGACCAGTTCCCCCCATGACTGACCTGCTGCCCCTCCAGCAGACTCCTCACCAGGAATCGGAATCGGGTGCCTAGGGCTCTGAGGGCATCCTGATGCCCTCCTGATCATGTCAGAGGTTTGGATCTGGAGCTCGGGTTGCCGATAGTTTGGGCTAACATCCATGTGGCTGTGGAAGCTGAGGGAGAACTAGAGGTGAAACAAGGGGCACTCATTCACTCTGAAGGGACACTCATTTGCTTTTCTTTCTCTGACTATAAGGGGCACCAGGGAATAGAATATAGAACATAGAAAAATACAGCACAGTACAGGCCCTTTGGCCCTCGATGTCGGCCTATATATTCCGTTCTTTAATAAAGCACTAAACCCTTCCTCTATTTTTCTTTCATCCATGTCGCTAAGAGTCTTTTAAATTCCACCAATATTTCAGCCTCCATCACCATCCCCAGCAAGGCATAACAGGCAGCCATGACTCTGTGTAAAAACATTCCCCTAATGTCTCCCTGAGCTTCTCTCTCTTAACTTAGTACTTACGTCTTCTGGTGTTTACTGATCGTGCCCTGGAAAACAGGTGCTGGCTGCCTCTCTTAATCTATCAAGTCTCCTCTTATCCTTCTATGCTCCAAAGAGAAAAGTCCCAGCTCTGTTGAACTTGCCTCATAAGACTTGTTTTCCAACCCAGGTATCATCCTGGTAAATCTCTGCATCCTCTCCATGGCTTCCACATCCTTCCTGTAATGAGGTGGCCGAAATGAATACAATACTCTAAGTGTGGTCTCATCAGAGATTTGTAGAGATGCAACATAACCTCTACTCCTAAATTCAATCCCCCTGTTAATGAATCCCAGCATCCCATAGGCCTTCTTAACTATCCTATCGATCTGTGCAGCAA
This sequence comes from Narcine bancroftii, assembly GCF_036971445.1. NCBI lineage: Eukaryota > Metazoa > Chordata > Chondrichthyes > Torpediniformes > Narcinidae > Narcine > Narcine bancroftii. The sequence continues at coordinate 141,452,161 of NC_091469.1, read as the reverse complement.
TCTTGAGGGATGTATGGATTTGGACCATCCACGCTTTAAAGTCACCAACCAGTAACCCTGTACTCAGCCTTCTGATTTGTCCTTCCAAATTTATCACCTCACACTTATCCAGATTGAACTCCATCTGCCACTTTTCTGCCCAACTCTGCATCCTGTCTACATTCTCTTGTAACCTTCTACAACCTTCAGCTCCATCGACAATTCCTCCAACCTTTGTGTCATCCACAAACTTACTGACCCATTCGTCCGTCTCTTCATCCAGGACATTTATAAAACTCACAAAGAGCAGGGGTCCCAGAACAGATCCCTGCGACCCTCCACTGGTCACCGATCTCTTCCACTATTACTCTCTGCTTTCTTCCTACAAGCCAATTTTTTATTCGCACAGCCCAGTTTCCACTGCTCTTGTACCTTATGACTTTCTTGATGGGTCTCTCATGGGGGACCTTGTCAAAGCCTTGCTAGGCCACATCTACCGTTCTACTCTCATCAATTTCTTTTGTTACCTCCTCAAAAAACTCAATTAGGCTCGTGAGGCACGACCTTCCCTTCACAAAGCCACGCTGACAATCTTGCTCTTCCTCTAGCCAAGTTTCAGTAACAGCCACAACATCGTAGTTCCACGTACTCATCCATGCTCTAAGTTCATCCTCTTTATTCCTAATACTCCTAGCGTTGAATTAGACACATTTCAAACCCTCTAACTGGCTACATTTATGTTTTGTCTCTTGCCTGCCCTTTCTCGCCATTTCAGAGCATCTAACATCATGCTTTTGTCATTCTACGCTAATCTCTGTACTCACATTCTGATTTCCTACCCCCTGCCAAACTAGTTTAAACCCTCCCCATCAGCTCCAGCAAACCTGCCCGCCAGGATATTGTCCTTCTCCAGTTCAGATGCAGCCCGTTCTTTTTGTTCAGGTCAGACCTTCCCCAGAAGAGATCCCAATGATCCAGAAATCTGAACCCCGCCTCTTGTGCCAACTCCTCAACCACACATTCATCTGCCACAACTTCCTGTTCCTACCCTCTCTGGTGCATGGCACAGGAAGAAATCCTGAAATTACCAAACTTGAGGTCCTTATTTTTAACTCCTTTCCTAACTCCCTATATTCCTTTGATAGTACAGATCTATAACCAATGTATATAGTGTATATAGTTACAGTATCTAGACTGTGCTTACAGCGATTGGCTGAGAGCTAAGCCACGCCTACTGTCTGGGCCTTAAAGGGTTGTGTCCCTAGCCAGGTCGGATCATTCCGGACTGGTCGGCCACCTGTGAAGAGCTCCTGTCTTTTGCTAATAAAATTGTAGAGCTCGTCGAAAGAATCAAAGACTTGTTGATCCAAACCAAGGCTTTTATTAGAAAAAGACAGGAGCTCTTCACAGGTGGACAGTGCCTTACACTCCATCCGCTCCCTCCTATGTACCACAACAAATGCCACCCCCCACGAAAGGATGTTCCTTTTCCCGAGGAAATCCGAATCAGGAACCACTGTACCAGCATGGCTCACCGTCCCTGGCCCTGTCCTTTGCGACGCCACATCCGGCACTCCAAGAATGACCCCTTGGTCGACCGAGTGACTCTACTCCACGCGAACCCGCATTACGTCTACGTTGAGTTCCAGACAGGCGGGAGGACACTGTTTCGGTGCGGGACCTAGCTCAGGACGCAGTAGACCCAGCAAACCCCCCAACCCAACCTTCCCCAACTCTTTATTCCCCAGGCCCCGTGCCGCAACAGAAGGACCAACAGCACCCCAACGACCCGGGCCACCCTGCCGACAACACGACTGGGGAATTGAGCGAAGGAGCGGTCGCACCCAACGAACCCGCTGGCGACACCACTCCAGCGACCCCAATCCCGGCACCACGGCGGTCACGCCGGATAGTCAGACCCCCTGACCGCTACAGTCCTTAACCTACCCCTTCCTTTCATTCTCTCCCTCGTTTTTTTGTTTTTTCTCCAGGGTCAGTTCTCCAAGAAGGGGTGAATGTGATAGTATAGATCTATCACCAATGTATATAGTGTATATAGTTACAGTATCTCGACTGTGCTTACAGCGATTGGCTGAGAGCTTAGCCACGCCTACTGACTGGGCCTTAAATGGTTTTGTCCCTAGCCAGGTCGGATCATTCCGGACTGGTCGGCCACCTGTGAAGAGCTCCTGTCTTTTGCTAATAAAAGCCTTGGTTTGGATCAACAAGTCTTTGATTCTTTCGACGAGCTCTACAATTCCCTCTTCAGGACCTCATCCCTACTCCTATCTATATCTTTGATCCCCATGTGAAACACGACATCTGGCTGCTTGCCCTCCCTATCCAGAAGGCTATGAGCTCGATCAGAGACATTCCTGACCCTGGCACCTGTAATTTACGCTGATGGTGAATCTTTTTCTACCTTACAGTAGGCTAAAGGAAATTTTGTGTAACATTAATTTTTCTGTTTTACAGTACATTATCCTAAATGGTCGGGACCGGGCCTATTTCAGATAAACAGCTGTTTCGGAGAACTGTTTTTTTTTAAAACAGCCCAGTAGCAACAGCAAATCACTTGTAACAGTGTTTAAACAAGGGAAGGCTTTTAAAGCATTAAAATAATGTTTAATTCTCACCAAAAAATATCCTGGCCACCTCCGATCATTGACATTTCCCCACTGAGGCCCTGCTTGTGCCGGGAGCCCAGGTTTCCACTCCTGCCAGGAACCTGAGGTCCGCAGCTGCCACCAGGAGCCCAAGGTCCACTGATGCTGCCTCCAGGAGCCCTGGTCAGTTCAGCTCTGAAAAAACTTTGGATAAAGGAGGATGAGTGTGAAGGCAGTTTTCTGCTCTCAGTGTCACATGTGAAAGTCATGGAGTCTTCACGTCTCCCGGACATCCACGTGTGCACAAAGTGGGGTGAGCTGCAGCACGTAAGTGACTGAGTCAGGGAACTTCAGCTGCAGCTCGATGACCTCTCTCTTGTTAGGGAGTGTGAGGCCATCACGGACAAGGAGTGTGGCCTGAAGGTCTGGGTCAAGGAACTTGAGCTACAGCTCGATGTCCTCACTCTGGTTAGGGAGAATGAGGCTATCGTAGACAAGAGCTACAGGCAGGTGGTGGCACAGGGGCCACGGGAGGAGGGGCAGTGGGTTACCATTAGGAGGAGGAAAGGGAGGGGTCAGGTTCATGTGCACGCACCCGAGTCTGTAATCTTCAGAAATTGGTACTCCACCTTGAGTACTGAGGAGGGGGCTAGTCAGACTTTGGTGGGCAGAAGTGTGGTGTCAACCTCAGTGACCCAGAAAGGTAGGGATAAAAGGAAAAGGGTGATAATTATAGCGGATTCAATGGTTAGGAGGACAGACAGAGGTTTTTGTGGACACGATAAGGAAAACCGGATGGTGGTTTGCCTCCCTGGAGCCAGGGTCCGGGATGTGACTATGCACTTTCAGAACATCCTAAAGGGGAGGGTGAGGAGCCTGAGGTTGTGGTACATGTTGGTACCAATGATGTTGGAAGGAAGGAGGTAGTGGTCCTGCAGAATAATTATAGAGAGTTGGGTAGGAAACTTAAAAGGATGACCACTAAGGGGGTAATCTCTGGATTGTTTCCTGTGCCAAGTGACAGTGAGGGCAGAAATAGAATTAGGTGGAGGTTAAACGCGTGGCTAAAGGGGTGGAGTGAGAGACTGGGTTTCAAGTTCTTGGACCACTGGGACCTTTTTGGGGAAGATGGGACCTATACTGTAATGATGGGTTATATCTTAATCCCAGAGGGACCAGTCTCCTGGTGGGGGCATTTGCTAGGGATGTCAGGGGGGTTTAAACTAGTATGGTTGGGGACAGGGCTTCAAGTTAGGCAGGACAGCAGGGTGAGGGTTAGTAGGCTAAGGAAAGAGACAAGTTTAAATAATTTGAGGGTGGAAAAGCAGGAAGTAGTAAAAAGATGTTGTAGTGAAAATTGTGAGAATGGAAGAGAGGAGGATAGGCAGAAGGTAGGATGTGGGAGATCCCTGAGATGTATTTATTTTAATGCGAGGAGCGTAGTAAGGAAGCTGAATGAGTTAAAGGTGTGGATTGACATGTGGTATTATGATGTTGTGGCCATTAGCGAGACGTGGTTGAAGGAAGGTTGTGACTGGCAGTTGAATGTTCCAGGATTTTGCTGCTTTAGATGTGACAGAGTTGGTGGATTAAGAGGGGGAGGTGTGGCATTGCTTGTCAGGGAGGATATTACAGCAGTGTTGAGGCAAGATAGACTGGAGGGCTCGTCGAGGGAGGCAGTGTGGGTAGAGCTGAAAAATAAGAAGGGTGCGGTTACTATTATGGGGTCATATTATAGGCCTCCAAATGGGGAAAGGGAACTAGAAGAGCAAATGTGCAAGGAAATTGGTGAGATGTGCAGGAGAAATAGGGTGTTGTTGGTTGGGGATTACAATTTTCCAAACATAGATTGGGAAACACAGTCAGTAAAAGGGCAGGATGGCTTAGTATTTATGCATTGTGTTCAGAAATGCTTTTTGCAGCAATATGTTGAGACACCAACTAGAGGGGGAGCAGTGTTAGATCCATTGTTTGGGAATGCAATGGGGGAGGTGACGAGGTAAGCGTTGGAGAGAACTTCAGATCCAGTGATCATGGGTCCATTAGCTTTAGCTTAATGATGGAAAGGGATAGGTCGGGTCCGAGGTTGAAGATCTTCGAGTGGGGGAAGGCCAGATTTGGAGAAATGAGAAGGGATTTGCAGAGAGTTGTGTGAGCTGATCTTTTTGCCGGAAAGAATATAGAGGAAATATGGGGGGAATTTTGGGGTGAGATTTTGAGAGTACAGGATCTTTATGTTCCAGTCAGGCAGAAGGGGAAGACTAAAGGTTCGAGGGAGCTGTGGTTTTCTGGTGAAATTAAGAAGTTGGTTCGGGACAAGAGGGAAGCCTCTACCAAATATAAAAAAACAAGGGATTGAGGAGGGTCATTACTTAGATTGTAGGAAGAACCTTAAGAGGGAAATTAGAAAGGCAAAAAGAAAGTATGAGGAATCCATAGCTAATAAGGCGAAGGTGAATCCTAAGGGTTTTTACAGATATGTGAACAGTAAAAGGAGGGTTAAGGATGGAATAGGTCGACTGGATGACGGGACCGGTGAACTATGTCAGGAACTGTATGAGATGGGAGAAATATTGAACAATTTTTTCTCATCCGTATTCACGAGGGAAAGGGACATTGGGCTATTCGAGATAAGAGAGGCAAAGGGCTTAGTAATGGAGAGGATAAGGATTAGTAAAGCGAGGATTTTGGAGCTTCTTGGGTCAATTAAGGTGGATAAGTCTCCTGGTCCTGATGGGATTTTTCCCAGGACTTTAAGGGAGGTCAGTTAACAAATAGCGGGGGCACTGACAGTGATTTTTCAAAGATCACTGGAGGAGGGGGTGGTACCACAGGATTGGAGGGCTGTAAATGTAGTTCCATTGTTCAAAAAGTAATTATAGGCCAGTAAGTTTGACTTCGGTGGTGGGGAAGGTTATGGAGGGTATTCTTCAAGATAGTATACATGCATATCTGGATGGGCAGGGATTGATTAGGGGCAACAAGCATGGGTTTGTAAAAGGAAAGTCATGTTTGACAAACCTTGTTGAGTTTTTCGAGGAAGTGACAAAAAAGGTGGATGAAGGTTGAGCAGTGGATTTGATCTATTTGGATTTTAGTAAGGCTTTTGATAAGGTTCTGCATGGAAGGTTAATAAGGAAGGTTCAGTCACTAAGAATTAAGAATTAGTAGAGAGATAGACAGCAGAGAGTCATGGTGGTTGGAATCCTGTGACAAGCAGGGTGCCTCAGGGATCGGTACTTGTTTATCATTTATATTAATGATTTAGAGGAGGGTGTGGTTAACTGGGTAAGCAAATATGCGGATGAATCAAAAATAGGGGGAGTCATGGATAGTGAGGTAGATTTTCTTGGATTACAGAAGGATTTAGTTTGTTTGGAAGAGTGGGCTGAAAGATGGCAGATGGAATTCAATGTATGAGGTGTTGCATTTCGGTAAAAATAACCAGAATAGGACATATACAGTTAAGGGGAGGGCATTGACGCACGCAAAGGAGCAAAGGGACCTGGGGGTTATGGTACAGATTTCACTGAAGGTGGATTCCCACGTAGACAGGGTGGTTAAGAAGGCATATGGTATGCTGGCCTTCATAAATCATAGTGTAGAGTATAGGAGCTGGGAGGTGATGCTGCAGTTGTTTAAGGCATTGGAGAGGACAGGTTTGGAGTACTGTGCTCAGTTCTGGTCTCCAAATTATAGAAAGGATATAGATAATGTGGAGAGGGTGCAGAGAAGCACAAGGATGTTGCTTGGCTTACAGCATCTGGATTACAGGGAGAGATTAAGGAGACTGGGACTTTATTCATTGGAACATCGACGACTGAGAGGGAACTTGATAGAGGTATTTAAAATTATGAAAGGATTAGGTTGACTACACATAAACAGACTCTTTCCCCTGAGGGCAGGGGAGGTTGGAACAAGAGGCCATGAGTTAAGGGTAAAGGGGGCAAAACTTTAGGAGAAATATTAAAGGTGGCTTTTTCCACTCAGCGAGTGGTGGCAGAATGGAATGAACTTCTGAATGAGATAGTTGCATCAGGGTCCCTTCTGTCATTTAAGAGAAGGTTGGATGTGTGCATGGAGGTGAGGGGGTTGGAGGGTTATTGGCGGTGAGTGGGAGGTTTGAGCTAGTGGAGTTGTTCTAGTGAACCGGTGCAGATTCAAAAGGCTGACGTGGCCTGTTTCCGCTCCGTAAATGGTTATATGGTTACATGGTTAAATGTGGATTTCTTAAATTTTTTTTTTAATTTCAAAAAAACTGAAGATTTCAGAGCATCTGATTTCAGATAATCAGAGTTGTACTGTATTACTTGACAATAGAGGACTCTCGAATCTTGTATAAGGGCAGGAGAGGGAGTCACAGGCCTTCTGCCTTTCTACAAGGTTGTGGACTCTGCTCAGCATTTCTACCTTACCCTCTGTGGTGCTACCACTGTGTGCTACCACCATAGACAAGGTAATATGGGCGGATAAACTTGACACCGACCCTAAGGATTGGAGGCCTTGGTCAAATTCGGCCAGTGGGTGCACTGCCTCAATGCGTTTATGGGGCGCAACAATATGAAAAGTGAAGAAGACAAACAGGATCTGCTCTTCACTCAGGTCGGCCAGCGGGTCTTTCAAACAATAAGAGATTGTCCTACTTACACTGTTGTGATGGACTTCCTGCAGAAACAGTATCAGGCCCCGACAAACATCATCTACGTCCGATTTCTCCTGGGCAGTTGCAAACAAGCACCCGGTGAGTCTGTTGGTGAATACACACGGACGCTGTAGGAGTTGGGGCGAGCCTATGACTGACGATATGTCTCGGGAACTTCCCACCTCGAAGGCCTGATATGCAACCATGCGTGGCTGGATTCAGGTCTGATTACATCTGACAGAGTCTGCTTGAAAACGGTGATCGGAGCCTGCAGGAGGTCATGGAGTTGACAGAATCGCTCAAGACAATGCAACGGATCACCAAAGCATTCTCTTCGGGCAATGCAGCCACTACGTGGGGAACGCGGATGTTGTCATCTTGGGACGTGGGGTCCCACGTCACAGCCACCGCCATCGAGCACTCAAATTGCTACTTCTCCGGACACAGGAAACACCTCTGGAAAAGCTGCCCAACCCAAAATGTGACATGCTCCGCTTGCGGGAAGAAGGGACACTACGCCAATCTTGAACCACACCTCTTCTGGCTCCACCTTCGGTGTCACTTCTGGTGGTGGGAAACAGCTCGATGGGGCCCTGGAGATGGCAAGCTGGGGTGGCACCAGTGAAGGACAGCTCCGTGTGCACGTCATCAGGGACCGCCATCTTGGCAGGGACCCCTGAACCACTACAGTAGCAACTCAGACAGCGATCAGACGCTGGCCTCCATCATCTTTAATCAAGACAGCTCACATCAACTGGTCAAGGCCATGACGACTATCAAGGTAAATGGCCACACAATGAACTGCTTATTAGGCACAGGAAGCACTGAGAGTTTTATCCACCTGGGTACTGTACAACGTCACACCCTTGCAGTAACCCCGACACAATGTAAGGTCTCCTTGGCCTCCAAATCTCACTCAACCGAGAACCATGGCTGCTGCAGCCTGATGCTGACTGTGCAGGGCATGGAGTATTTAAATTTCAGATCATGCCCCACCCCTGCAAGCCAGTCATACTAGGACTGGATTTCCAGTGCCAGTTACATTGTGTCTGGATGCAGTTCGACGACCCACACCCACCCATCTTCTTAAGCCACCCACCCCCTCTGAACAGGATCTACGACCTTTCTACCTTCCAGGTCCCACCACCGCCCCTTTTGGAGAACCTCACCCCCAACTGCAGGCCTGTTGCCACCAAGAGCAGGCGAATCAGCCCTGGGGACAGAGATTTCTTCAAAGCAGGTCAAACAGCTTCTGGCAGAGAGGATCATAGAGCCCAGTACCATTCGCTGGAGAGCCCAAGTGGTGATTGAAAAGGACAGGAAGAAATGCTGCATGATCATTGATTACAGTCAGACCATAAACCACTTCACCAAGTTGGATGTCTATTCACTTCCTTGCATCGCCTACATGGTAAATGAGATCGCCCACTACTGGGTCTTCTCAACCATTGACCTCAAGTCGACATACTCAAGTCAGCATCAACTGTCCAGACAGCCACCTCTACCATCCTCTCTGAGTCCATGATTATGGACTCAAGGCCACATTTCCCTACCTGGACAATCTGTGGCCATGACCAGCAGGACCATAACACCAACCTATATAAGTTCCTCCAGGTGGCCAAAAGCGTCCATCTGATCTATAACCAAAATAAGTGTGACTTTAACACATCACTGACTATCCTGGGCTGCGTGGTGGAGAATGGTGTCATTGGGCCAGTCCCAGACTGTATGCGCTCCCTGTTGGAACTCCCATTACTACAGACCCTCAAGGCCCTGAAAAGGTGCTTAGGATTATTTTCTTATTACGCCCAATGGGTCCCCAATTATGTGGACAAAGCCCACCCCCTGGTGAAATCGGCCTCTTTTCCCCTGTTGGCAGAAGCCCAAATGGTGTTCACATACATCAAGGATGACATTGCCAAGGTGGTGATGCATGCTGTGGATGAATCCATCCCCTTCCAGGTGGGGAATGGGTGTCCCGGATCATGTCCTCTGTGTATTTGGTGGCCGACTCCAGCTCAAAGTTGCACGCTTGTGCGAGTCCCCGCAGAGCCCGGAAGAACTTGTCGCTTGAATCTCCTGGTCCTGTCTACGGGTAGCCAGTATGTGCCTGGCATTAACCTCATTGACCTTCTCCCTGCACTGATCTTTCAGTATGTCCATTGCCTCCTCATATGTTGAGGCACCCCTGATCATTGGGAATATTCGATGTCCAAACTGTGGTCACGATTCTGCTATAATTTTGCAGAAAGACTTCAAAGCAGCGTAGCCAGAGTTCAAAGCTGTCTGAACCTTCTGGCCATTATGCATCAATCTCCAGCTTAATGGGCTTCAAGAGTTGTTCCATCTTTGGAGTGAAAAAAATATTGTGAATAAAACTGAAGCGCTATCAATAATTCAGAAGACTGGAGTTAAAGAACGACAGGCTTTTATTGACAATAAACTTGAAGTGTATCCCATGCTGTGACCAAGGCTTCTGGGGGCGAGTTATGTCGTGGAAACCTTAAAACAGGGACAAGAGGATGGAGCCATGGGTACAGTCACAGCAAGGAGGCAGAGCCAGATAAATGGGTAAACAGCAGTCCACCACTGTCTGTGATTCTGTTGATAACTGTGGTGCTGTGGGCAAGCTTGTAGGTGGCACTGGAATTGTGCCTGGCCACACAGTCATGGATGCATAACAGTGGGCTAAGCACGCATCCTTGGGGCGTGCCTGTGATAATGATCAGTGAGGAGGAGACGTTGTTTCCAATTCATACTGACTGTGGTCTTCTGATGAGAAAGTCAAGGATCCAGTTGCAGAGTGGGGTACAGAAACCTAGAGTTTTTAGCTTCTTGGCCAGCACTGAGGGGATAATAGTACTGAAGTCCGAGCTGTAGTCGATGAAGAGCAGTGTATGTATGAATAATTGTGTTCGAGGTGGTCCAGAGCTGCAGGACATAGAAGACATAGACTATTACAGCAGAGATCCGGCCCAATGTTGTGTTGACCCATATATTCCTATCAAAAGATACTAAACCCTTCATACCTCAAAACCCTCCATTTTTCTTCCATCTGTGTGACTGGCTAACTCTTAAATGCCTCTATGTTTCAGCCTCTGTCACTACCCCGAGCAAGAATTTCCAGGCGCCCACAATTCTCTGTGCTAAAAACTTATCCCTGATGTGTCCCCTAAACTTTCCTCCCTTCACTTTGTACAAATGTCTCATATGCAAATCAGAATCTAATGAGGATGGTATAATTTTGTAAGGGATTTAAACAGCAGCGTACATTCATGCAGCACCACACAGAGCAGTCACTGAGGACAGAGGGTGCATGGAGACTTATGGGCATCTCAACAATGGTGCAGTAAATAAATGGTTCTGTTCCTAATCCAGAAGCAAATACTCCAGTGACATAAGATCAAATCCTTTTGTGACAGCTGATGAATTCAGTCAGTCAGTTAAATTTGCTTCTTTATATAGCAAGTCTCAATAATGGTAACTACAAAATTAATCTTTGTAGTTAATCTTCAAAGAAGCTCTAGATGAATCAGAGAATTTGCAACCTGGTGAGGGAGAGTACAAGAGCGTTTAAGGCCGGGGATCAGGACCTTTATAAGAAGTCTAGGCACAACGTGTGGAAGTCCATCTCTGAAGCAAAGTGGCAATTGCAGAGACAGAGATAGATACACAGCAGCTATGGCAGGGAGTGCAGGCTATTGCAGCCTACAAAGTGAGGCCAAACTCGATAGATGGCTATGACGCTTCATTCCTTCATTACCTTCGATGCCCGCTTTGATAAGAAGGACAAAGCAGTGCCTACTAGAATCCCTGAAAAGGATGAGGACCCTGTGATATCTGTCTCTGAGGACGAAGTCGGAACATCATTCAAGAGGGTGAACCCTCACAAGGCATCAGGCCCTGATGGTGTAGCTGGCAGAGTACTGAAAATCTGCACCAACCAACTAGTTGGAATGTTCATGGGCATTTTTTGAACCTCTCATTGTGGCAGTTAGAGGCTCCCACCAGCATCAAAAGGGAATTTTCCTCCCGGTACCCAAGAAGGATAGTGTGAGCTTCCACAATGACTACCACCCATAAGCACTAACCTCTACTGTGATGAAATGCTTTGTGAGGCTGGTCATGGCCAGAACTAACACGGACCTAAGTAAAGATCTGGATTGACTATGATTCACCCATCATCACAATCGCTCCACAGCAGGTGCAATATCATGGACTCTCCACCCAGCTCAGCCTTCAATACCATTATTCCCTCAGTGCTAGTCAAGAAGCTACAAACTCTAGGCCTCTGTGCCCCACCACCTCCCCCCCCCCACCTCTGCAACTGGATCCTTGAATTTCTCATTGGAAGAACTTAGTCAGTATGAATTGGAAACAACTGTGGTGATATGTAATTAAACCACTAGGTCACCAGGGGGCATCCCGGTGACCTTGTATATAAAGCAGTCCCGAGCTACAGTCTAGCCTTCCAGGTTTGACTTGCAGAGAGACAAGACCTCTTAGTGTCCATATTAGTTTATTAAAGCTGTCTTATACTCACACTGCTGGTGTGGTTATTGTCAGTACAATTTAATAAACTAATATGATAGCTACTAGGATGGAAGCTGCTTCTGCTTCTGCTCCAACACACATTCCCTACAGACCACCTGGAGACTCTTCCTGAGGAATGGAATCTAAGGATGACCAGCATGCACGTGCATCCAAGGACAGAGACGGCGAGGGATCGCTGTACTGGAATCATGGTGGAATGCGAGGAAGACCACAGAAGTATGATAGGGCAGGTAAGAAATGGCCAAGAGCTCTGCCTGCCCATGAGTTCGCCGGTACAGGTGCCGCCGACCTTAAACCCTGGTCTGATCAGAAAGGGGCCACTACAAGCACGGGTGGAAGGATCTCCACAAGTTGTGCTCCCGATCGCCACGTATGTGGAGAATTCTCAACCACTCCAGAGCAAGGGAAAGCAGACACCACTACCATCACTCCTCCAGCAGCAGTTTCCCCAGTACCACGGAGACCTGACGTTACCATTGGGATCCCCCTAAACCTGCTGCAAACGTCCCAAAGCCAGAGACTCAGCCAACAACCCCAAGCACACAGGTTACTCCTCCAACAGACACAAGCCCCACAGAGGCTCTACCAGCAGCTCCCAGTACCCCAGGGTCTGCCCTTGCTACACCTAAGGGACCAGAGACTGCGGCTTAGTCATGTGCTGCGACCAGACAGGCTGGAGCTCGACCCCAGAAATCCCGTAGCCAGCATGGACCGGCCGCTGTCAGAGATGCTTTCTGAATTACGTGGAGGGTGTTGAGGCATCGGATAAAGAGCTATTAATGCTGCTGTTAGCGCAGCTGGGAGACCACCCTTACTCCCTTATACAGGATGCCAGGTCCTACCAAGGGGCAATGAGCATTTTACAGAGGCCTTACTGTAAGGGGCATAGTGAACTGCACTCCCGGTACAGACTCATGACCAGGTCACAACAAGTAGGGGAGTCTGCCAGAGACATCGATTGCTGGCTAGATGAGGCAGAGTCTATTGCAGAAGCTTTAGAAAGCACCTGGAAAGAATTGGAGGAGTACTCACAGGTCCCTGGGGCTGGGACAAACGTCACACTGCTGGCCTCTCCAGCCCCACAAAAAGAAAAGTATGCTGCCTCACAGGAATTCACAGCAGCAGCAGCACCTTGAGGGTCCCAAGTGCTTTTACTGTGGACAAAGAAAGCACCCCAGAGCCCTCTGCCCTGCCAGAAAAAAATGTCCAACTGTGGAAAATGTGGGCATTAATGCAAAAGTCTGCAGAAGCCCCAAGGCCACAGCCAAGGCCCATTCTCATGCTAATGAGAGGCAGGAAAGCTCTTCTTTCTCCACAGACAAACAGAAGAAGAAGAATGCCATGAGCAGCCGGCCATCTTGAACAAATGCTACAGAGCAGAGAACACAGTCTTCAAGAGATAAATATGACGCCGAGTACTATTGTGAGAGATAATAGATTATAGGAAGTAAAGTTAGTATGAATAAAATAAAGAATAATAGACTAGACTAGAGGAAGTTAAGGAAGTGCTGAATAGGGATGAATTCCGATAAAAGTGTGAGGAAGGGTTACGCAAGTACAATAGAAGAAAGGTCTTATAGTGATAGAAAGAACTAGCAAGTTCTGTATATAGAATTAATAAGTCCTGGGGGTTGAGATGTGTGAATAAGGACAAAGGCAGATTCATGAATAAGGACATGATGGGACCCAGACAGGATACCCCATGGTCTTCCAAGTTTACGAAACTGCACGTAGGCAGACAGAATTACAAAATGCCAAACCAATCCAGGAGGCAGAAGAATGTTAAAATGGGGGGGTTATCTCTACACTGAAATGAACTGTATAAAAGTTGGGTGAGCCCCAGTATGTGTGTGTATTCCCAGGGTAAGGGGAAGCACCCAACTTTGCACTGTTGTACAATAAATGTTTTTTGTTCTCAATTTTTGTCTCGAGCGAAATCTGTGAAGGTACTTCTGTTTCTCACACTATTGGATGGAAGGACACGAAGGGCACACCAGACTTGCTTCCCTACACATGAATCAGGCGAGTCCACACAATCTATCTGATGCCACTGTCTGCATCAAAATTAATGATGTGAGGGTAAATTGCTTAATAGATAGTGGAAGCACTATCTATTTTATTCAACAGCCTTGCCCTTCCCACATGCTTGAGTGAGCACTAGATCCTGTTAGCAGCCAGCAGCCTTGCGGCTGAGGTAAAACAGTTTTGCAGGGTTACTCTAGAAATCCAGGGCACAAACCTCACCTCTGTGCCCTGGTACTATTGGGGTTAGATTTTCAGTCCCAGTTAGAAAGCATTACAATAGTGCACAATGGACCTCACCCCCCCACTACGCCTTACGAAGAAACAACACTGCAGCCTGTCTGTCCTGAACATAGAACCCCCTCCGCTGTTCACACATCTGACCCCAGAATGCACACCAATAGCCACAAAGAGCAGGAGGTACAGCCCGAGGGATAGAGCCTTCATTAGGATAGAGGTCTGCAGGCTAGTACAGGAGGGCATCATAGAGCAGAGCACCAGCCCCTGGAGAGCCCAGGTGGTTGTAGTAAAGTCAGGAGAAAAACTGCGCATGGTAGTGGATTATAGCCAGACAATCAGCAAATTTACACAACTAGATGCCTACCCCCTGCCACGCATAGCAGACATGGTCAACAACATTGCGCAGTAGGTTCTCCACCATAGACCCGAAGGCAGCATACCTCCATTAGAAACAGCGATCGCATTTATATGGCATTTGAGGAAGAGGCAGGCTGTATCAATTTCTGTGACTCCCCTTCGGTGTCACCAATGGAGTGTCCCTGTTTGAGAGAGAAATGGACCGAATAGTAGATGAGTTCCAACTGAAAGTGGTGTTCCCCTACTTAGACAACATGACAATCTGTGGCCATACTCAGGAGGATCATGACACGAATTTAAAATGCTTCTTCCAGGCAGCCGAGGAAAGGAACCTAACATACAACAGGGACAAATGCGTCTTTAGCGCCAGGAAGTTGCCAATCCTGGGCTACATAGTGCAGAACGGGGAAATCAGCCCAGACCCAGCCCGTATGCGCCCTCTCCTAGACCTCCCAGTGCTACACACACTGAAAGCACTAAAAAGGTGTTTGGGATTGTTCGCTTACTACGCCCAACTACGCTGACAGGGCCCGCCCACTTATAAAAGCCTCAGTTTTCCCACTGTGCCCAGTAGCCACCAGAGCATTCAGGGACATTAGGGACCATATCGCTAAAGCTACCATGCGGTCCATAGATGAGTCAATCCCATTTCAAGGAGAACCGGATGCATCCGATGTGACTCTGGCAGCCACCCTAAACCAAAACGGACGACCAGTGCCCTTTTTCTCACTGGGGTCAGAGGTAAGACATTCAGCAGTAGAGAAGGAGGCCCTAGCCATTGTGGAAGCAGTAAGGGACTGGCAACATTATCTGGCGTGCAAACACTTCACCCTCATCACGGACCAAAGGTCTGTGGCTTTTATGTTCGATAACCAGAACAGGGAGAGAATTAAGAACAACAAAATCCTGCGCTGGCAGATAAAATTGTCTACATTTAACTACGACATTCTATACCGCCCCAGGAAACTCAACGAGCCCCCGGACACGCTGTCCAGAGGCACTTGTGCCATCCGGACACGCTGTCCAGAGGCACTTGTGCCATCCTTGACCACACGTCCCAGTTGCAGAGCTTGCACAATGAACTGGGCCAACCAAGGGTCACTAGACTGTTTCACTTCATTAAAACCCAAAACCTCCCATTTTCAGTAGAGGAAGTGAGGACAGTGAACAAGAGCTGCCCCATCTGTGCGGAATGCAAACCACAATTTTACCAGCCAGAGAAAGCTACCCTGATAAAAGCTACCAAATCTTCTGAGTGCCTCAGCCTTGATTTTAAAGGCCCGCTTCCATCCAATAATAGAAATGTCTATTTCCTAAATGTAATAGATGAATATTCCCGTTTCCCCTTCACAATCCTGTGTTCTGATGGATCAGCAGCCACTGTTATAAAATCCCTCCAACCCATCTTCAGCATATTTGGGTACCCGAAGAACATACACACAGACAGGGGTGCTGCATTCATGAGTACAGAAGTACACCAGTACCTGCATGAGAGAGGGATTGCTATCAGCCGCACTACAAGTTACAATCCCAGGGGGAATGGACAAGTCGAAAGGGAAAATGCCACTATCTGGAAAACGGTCCTCTTGACCTTAAAAGCAACAGACCTGCCTGTTACCAGATGGCAAGAAGTGTTGCCAGAAGCCCTACACTCCATACGTTCTTTGTTGTGTACTGCCACTAACATGACCCCACATGACGGTATCTTTTCTTTCACAAGGAAAACCACGACAGGCTCAGTGCTGCCTAAATGGATGATGACACCGGGACCTGTTCTCCTTCGGAAGCACTGCCGACCCCACAAAGCAGACCCGCTGGTGGATCAGGTGGAGTTGAGGCACGCGAACCCTCAGTACGCCTTCGTCACATTCCCAGATTGAAGAGAAGACTCGGTGGCCACCAGGGATCTCGCGCCGGCCGGATGTGTGAACAACACGGAGGAAATACAGATGTCTATGGATCAACAAGGAGGGGAGCAGCAGTCACTAGAACAGTCATCCATCGAGTCACCTCAGAGGACTATACCACCCACCCCGGAAATCAGGACCTTGGGTACGCCCATCCCACAAAATATCACCACCCTAGACTTGATGGCAGGACATAATCCCATACAAGAGGGTCCCCAGCCCACACGGCCACATGGTCATCTAGTACTTCCCACTCCCACACCTCCACCAAGAAAGAAAGACCGCACCCCCACCCCTATACCACTACCGAGGAGGTCCAGAAGGCAACGGAAGCCACAAAAAATTTTGGACATGAACTTACAAACAAGGGAAGGAGGAGGTGGGGGGGAGGGGGTGGGTGGTGGGGGGGAATAACAATCACCAGGGGTCGTCCTGGTGACCTTGTATATAAAGCAGTCCAGAGCTACAGTCCAGCCTTCCAGGTTCATCTTGCAGAGAGACAAGACCTCTTAGTGTACATATTAGTTTATTAAAGCTGTCTTATACTCGCACTGCTGGTGTGGTTATTGACAGTACAACAACATCTCCTCCTCACTGATTATCAACACAGGAGAACCCCAAGATGCGTGCTTAGCCCACTGCTCTACTTGTTATGTACCCATGACCATGTGGCCAGACATAATTCCAATGCCATCTACAGTTGTCAGCAGAATCACAGATGGCAATGAGGAAGCATACAGGAGAGAGATAGATCAGCTTGTTGAATGATGTAATGACAACAACTTTGCGCTCAACATTAACATCTAGGAAATGATTGTGGACTTCAGGAGGAAGTTAAGGGAACCCAGCCCAGTCCTCATCGAGGGCTCAGTAGTAGAGAGGGTCAAGAACTTCAAATTCCTGGGTGTCCACATCTCCAAAGGTCTGTCCTGGAGCCTGCACATTGATGTAATCACAAAGAAGGTTCACCAGCATCTATGCTTTGTGAAGCATCTGAGGAGATTTGGTATATCACTGAAGGCTCTCATAAACTTCTACAGATGTACTGTGGAGAGCATTCTGGTTGGTTGCATCATTGCCTGGTATGGAGGCACCAACTCTCAGGACAAGAATAAACTCCAGGGGGCTGTTAATTTGACCTGTGACATCACAGGCACCAGACTTCACTCCATCGAGGACATCTACATGAGGCAGTGTCTTAAAAAACAGCTCCTATCCTCAAAGACCCCCCCCCCCCTCCACCACCCAGGCCATGCCCTCTTCATTCTGCTACCACTGGGAAAAAGATACTGGAGCCTAACGTCGAGCGCTCAGCAGCACAAGGACAGCATCTTCCCCGCTGCCATCAGATTCATGAATAATGAATGAACCATAGACACTGCCTTACTTTTTACATAGCATAACATAACAATTTACAGCACGGAAACAGGCCATTAGACCCTTCTAGTCCGCACCGAACCAAACACCCCTCTCTAGTCCTACCTCCCTGCACAATGCCCATAACTCTCCATCTTCTTCTCATCCATCTACCTGTCCAACCTTTTCTTAAATAATACAATTGACTCCGCCGCCACTATTTCTCCCAGAAGCTCATTCCACACGGCTACCACTCTCTGAGTAAAGAAGTTCCCCCTCATGTTACCTCTAAACCTCTGCCCTTTAATTCTTAACTCATGTCCTCTTGTTTTAATCTTTCCTCCTCTTAACGGAAATAGTCTATCCACATCCACTCTGTCTATCCCTTTCATAATCTTAAATACTTCTATCAAATCCCCTCTCAACCTTCTATGCTCCAAAGAATAAAGACCTAATCTGTCCAATCTCTCCCTATACTCTAGATGCTTAAACCCAGGTAACATTCTGGTAAACCTTCTCTGCACTCTCTCCACTCTGTTTATATCCTTCCTATAATTAGGCGACCAGAACTGCACACAGAACTATTTTTATAGTAATATTGTAAGATGGTTATAATATGAATGTTTGCTCCATGACGCTGCTTCAAACACTGAATTTCATGACTTGTTCATGATAATAAATTCTGATTCTGAATTGATTGGTATAAAACCCCATTGGTTCAAGGAGATTGACTCTTCCTATCTGGTCTGTCCACATATTATTCTAGACAGAGAGCCATGAGTGTCAGCCGTTACCTGAATTAGGCCAGCAAGCCAATCAGATGAATTAGTAAAATGCTACATTTAAAATGATGGGCAATAAATGCTTGTTTCTGTTGACATCCATGGTCTGAAGATACAGTAAAAATCTGAAAATCCAGCCAACTCTGGAATTGGGACAGTTTGGATTTTCCTGATTCTTGGGCAGTGGTTTTAAAATTCAAATTTAAGGAGGAACAAAGATGAACAGCTAAGTAACATAAAAAACATACATTTTAACATACATGTTAAGATAGCTCTAGCCGTAGCAAAAAAATGTCAACCTGGAAATTAGATGATAATTTGAGAATACAACAATGGTATATAGAAATGAATAAATGTATCCCATTAGAAAAAATAACATATAATTTAAGAAATAATATTGAAATATTTGAACAAATATGGGAGCCATACATGAAACACAATAGAGAAAACCTACCGGGGACATTCACTACCTAAAATAACGAAAGAAGGAAATGAAAAGAATTGACTCAGTGGAATTTCTTGTTTATTTTTATTGAATGACAACATTGTTTGACTGGTTTAATGTATCTTAGATTTTGTACTTTAAATGAATGGGGGGGTAGGGAGGGTGGGATGGGAGGAGGGAGGGGGGGAGAAAATGACACTGTATATATTTGAAAAGGAAAATGTATGTAGCTTGGTCAATGTGGTTTATGGTGTGAAAAATACAAAATTAAAAAAAATGTGCAGTTTTAAAGGTAAATAAAGTCCACACTTGACAAAAATGTAAATAGAATATTATTTCACTCCAAAAAAAGAGCATGCAATGTTTGAAATTATGTTTGAAAATGAACATTATACAAGAAAAACATACCGTATACAAATGAATTTCTTTGTGATAAGATTAAGCGAGGTTGCTTGTTGCCACGATGAATCTGTGACACTTGCACACACTTGCACGCACACGCACACCCGCTAAAGTTTTAGAACCCGGATTTCTGGCATCTGGATTGTTGGACTTCTACTGTAAATTAGAAATGATGGAAGTGTGATTGGAAAGATGGAATGAGAATAAATGAAAGCTGAAAAGTTGAAGGTGGAATGACTCCATCAGCAGCTGAAACAAAAACTTTCTTTTATTTATCCATCGTCATATTCTGACATTAAAGCTCGTCAATTTTATTGTCCTTTCTCATCTGCACTGAAGGGGCGGGGATGGGATTTTATCCCAGTCATTCTGCACAGAATTACTAGCTGTTAAGGAAATGTCCCGCTTGAACTTTACAAACTTATCAGTCCCTGTGACATGACCTCAAATCTAAAGGGGGAGATGACTGCATTAGTGATTTACAATTGCTGTTTTTGTGGCAAGAGGCCACAATTAAATTGATCATTTGGATTATAAACTCATTAACAAACAAGGGCTGTTATTTGAACTCACCTGGCAACAGGATACTGGAAACAGAGAACAGGGGCTGCCTGTACCAGCAACTTCATCAGGAGTCAAATGGAAATGCTTTGTTGTGACTTGAGTCAGATGTTAAGTTCTCTTCTCTGAAACCGACAGGCTCCTGCTGAGGCAGATCGACTGCATTGCCCCGTTGTTTTACAGCACAATTATCTCGAGTATTGTGAGAATATTGGTGAAAGCGCAAAACTGTAAATGTCAGAGGGGGTAGAGAAAAATGAGAGAAGGGAAGGAAAAGAGGACACTTCATATCCTGAAAACTGGATCTGATTTTGTACTTTTATCCTATTCCCCCTCTCTTTCTCTCTCTCTCTCTCTATCTCTCTCTCTCTCTCTCTCTCTCTCTCTCTCTATCTCTCTCTCTCTCTCTCTCTCTCTCTCTCTCTCATACACACACAATCTATCTCTTTTCTCCCCTTTTTTCTCTCTTTCTCACACATTCATTCTTTCTCTCTTTCTCCCTCTGGATTTTATCTGGATGTTTCTAATATTCCTTCCTTCCTTCACTTCTTTTTTTCTTATGGGTGACATTTACAATCTTCTTCTACTTCCCTCTCTCCTTTTTGCTCTCTCTTTCATTCACTGGGTATCTCTCACTCCCTTTGTTTTAATCTATTCTCTCTCTCTCTCTCTCTCTCTCTCTCTCTCTCTCTCTCTCTCTTTCTCTCTCTCTCTCTCTCTCTCACTCTCTCTCTCTCTCTCTCTTTCTATCATATATCTGTAGCAGTCAATATAATTTCAACAATATTTAAATAAATCTCCAGATAAAATCTGGGACTAACAATTGAATGATTGATGAGTGCTGGGGAAGAAGTTTGATTGACACAGCTACACACTTGGAACTAGTAGTGGAGTCTATGCAGTTGATACTGTGATTATTAGAGAATGGATCCCACAGGTCAGATCATATGCTGGAATGGTGTCAAATAATGTGTGTATGTTCTATACTTCTATCTGAGGGTGGTTGATCCAATGGATATAGGCAGCAGCTTGACTCTCTTCCAGCGCTTTCTATAATCATACACTTTCCCATGTCAATCAAATGTGTGATTCTTTCTATTGAAGCCGATGTGTGGGTCACATTTGAATTAAGCCAAGAATATGAGGTCCTCTTACATCCATAATGTTAGGTGGAGACGAGTCTTTGTAAATTTAGGAAATGTATTGCCTAGATTGGGCAATTATACATTATTGCTTCTCAGTCCAATCATCCAGCCTTTTAAGAACAGGAGGCAATTGAATTTGTGGTAATCCATATTCTGTGTCTGTTGCAAGAGCAAATAATTAAATGACTGACTGGAATTCTAAAATCTTTAACCGATAATGTTCTCTTGTGATTAATGTTTACCTGGCAATGGAAAATAAACACACACTGCAAACAGGGAGATGGTGCTGGAGACAAAAACCATCTTTATTTTGCAATTTCCCCCCCTGTCTTTGAGGAGAAACGTGATTCCGACCTAATCGTGCTTGTAAATTTGAGTACTGGAATCTCATTAGGTGAGGAGAGGAGAGGGATAATGCGAGTGATTCCCTGAGCCCTGGAATTTTCTCCTGCAACTGCAGGAGGTGCAACACTTGTTTCTGTACCTCTGCCTTCACCACCACCCATGGACCAACAAAAGGTCACCTGCACTTTCGCCAATTTTGCCTGTGGCATTTGGTTCTTCTCTGAGCTAGCGAGATCACGCGCAGACCTATGAGGTCACTTTGTGCTCTGCCCACTCTCGCTATTCTGAACTCTTGTGGGCATGGCAGTCCATTGCTTCTTCCGTTCCGCCCCCCGGCTTGTTCATCTTTCACCTTCTCCACTGTCAGGACAAGGCCCAACACAAACTAGAATAACACCTCATACTTCCTCTGAGTAGTCTACACCCGAATGTGATGAATTTCACATCACCTTCACATCCATACTCCCCCCCCCTTCTGATTTGCCTCTAGCCCTCCCATGTCTGTCCCTTTTCCTATGCCCCCTCTGTCTTCTAGCACACCCTCACCCAATTTCTACCTCTCCCAATACTGGATCCAACCACATTTCACCCATAGGGTTCCTTCCCCATTTAGTTCCACCTATCCTTCCCTCTTCTCAAATGGTTTCCATTACCACCTTGATCACTAGTTGCCTTTGCTCTCTCCCTTATCCACCAACAACTGAATCCAAATTTCTCTTCCCCTTCCTCCAACTGGCTCCATCTACACATCATCCTTCATCCCTGATGCACCATTAATAACTCCAAAAGACTGGAAGTTATGCAAAACTGACAGGCTTTTATTTATAACAGAATGGAGGAATGTCCATGCTGGTCAACTGACCTGAGCTGGGGAGGGGGTTGTGGAACAGTCACTTTTATTCAGGAGTCTGTGGTGGAGGAACAGGTACAGGCAGCTAATGGGTGTGCCCTGAGAGATAAATATACAGACTGTGGTTTACCACGTTCACCCCTGTTTTTAGAAGAGTCCGGCAGGGTGAAGTGCATTAGATACAATCAATCTCTCGGGCGGTCTGATTTGCCACTGGAACTGTCATAGTACTGGTTGTGGCTGAGGTGCCACGATGGGTGCCTGTGTGCAGTCATTGGTGAGTGTGCGGTGTCGAGTCTGTCATGCCACCCATTGGGGCTGGGGATACTTGCCATGTCCCTGGTGCATCATTGATGGCGAGAGATGAAAGGGGTGCAGGCTGATCAGTAATGGTTTCCAGAGCACCTGAGGGTGCCAGATCACTAACAGAAACAGTGTCTTTGTGCCCATCAGGATATGCCATGTAGACGTATTGGGGGTTGGTATGGAAGAGATGCACCCTTTCAACCAGTGGGTTGGACATGACTCCTCATATGTTTCTGGTGTAGGATCAACCCTGGGGACATCAGCCATGCTGGCAGCATGGCCCCTGAGGTGGACTTCTTAAGAAATGAAAACATTTGTTCATGTGGTGTGGCATTAGTGGCAGTACGTAGGAGTGACCTTATCGAGTGGAGTGCCTCAGAGAGGACCTCTTGCCAGCAGGAGACAGGAAAGCTTCTAGACTACAGGGCCTGGAGGACGGCCTTCCAGACCTCATGGGTTGTAGCTGGTAGACCTGCTTGTGGCAATGTCTCTGGCCAGCAGGTTCTGGCACAGCTTGTCCCTCATAAAGGATGTCCCCCAGTCGCTATGAATATAACAGGGGAAGCCAAAGAGGGTGAAGAGACTGTGTAGGATGAAGCAACTGTGTAGGGCCTTTAAGACTGTGTCAGCTGTCATGTCTGGGCAGGGGATGGTGAACAGAAAACTCGTCAATGACATTGAGGAAGTACACATTTGCAGACTGAGGAGAGGAGGGGTCCTTTGAAATCGATACTCAGTTGTGGGTGGCTGAGAGAAGTCTTCAATGGAGAAGGGCAGATTGCAAGCCTTGACAAAGTGAAAGAACCTGGTGACTCCAGGATGGCAAAGATCATTGTGGACGGCTCATGAGCAGTTAATTTGTATGCTGGCACAAGTTCCACAGGATAGAGCATTTGGGGGCTCATTGAGTTTCCCGGGCCAGTACAAGATATAGTAATTGTAGGTGGAGAGTTCAATTCTCCACCTCAATATCTTGTTGTTCTTGTTTTTACCTCACTCCTGGTTATTGAACATGAATGCAACTGCACATTGGTTGGTTAGCAAGATAAATTGTTTGCTGGCCAGGCAGTGCTTCCAGTGTTGTACTGCCTCGACAATGGCTTGGGCCTCCTTCTCAATCTACACACTTTGCATAGTACCTCTTCTTCTCGCAGCTGAAGTAAACCATATCTTTCACTGGGCAGCGTTTCCTCAGGTACTTGCCCAGGTCACCGAAGTAGTACTTCGGGTGCTCATGAAGTACAGAGGCCGTGGTCGGGTCCCTAGCAGGACATGGTGATGCCAGTGTTTGGTACTTGCCAAGTATGGCGGTCGTGGTAGGATCACTGATGGGATGTGACGGTGCGGGGCGTCCCAAGTTGGCGGCACCCAGGACAACCACAAGGTGGCCACATTGTTGGCTGAGTAGGCCTCCATATTCTGGAAGGCTATGTCCAGTGTGCCTGCCAATTCGACAGCCCTCTGCAAGTTGAGTTTACCTTGCTCTAATAATCTCTGACGGATGTAATTGGACATGATGCTTGCGACATAGGCATCTCTAATCAGGGCCTTCGTATTCTGTGCAGCCTTCATGGCCTTGCATTTGCTGGCCTGTCCAAGAGTTCGCAGGAGCTGAAAATTCTTGATGCATGATTTTCTGGGTCACTGTTTTCAGGTCACCAGGGGATGTCTTGCATTGACTACATTTAGCATTCTCAGGTACTGGCTTTTCAAGATGTCTATCACCTCCAGACACGACACAGCATCCCTGATCATTGAGTACACCAGGGGCCTGACCCGGGAGTGCAGTATCTGTAGTTTGCCATTCTCTGACTGAACGATGGCTGATGGTGCCATTGGGAATGCCTCAAAGCAGCGCACCAGAGTTGAAAGTTGGTGGAGGCCTCATACGATTGAGGGTCAATTTCCAGCTTCTTCAGCTTCAGAATCTGCTCCATTGTCAAAATTTGTTGTGAAAAAAATTGATGCAACATCAATCACTCCAAAAGACTGGAAATTATGCAAAACTGACAGGCTTTTATTCACAATCGAATGGAGACACGTTCATGCTGGTTCACTGTCCTGAGCTGGAAAGGGGTTGTGGACCAGTCACCTTTATTCAGGAGTCTGTGGGTGGAGCCACAGGTACAGTCAGCCAATGGGTGTGCCCCGACAGATAAATATACAGACTGTGGTTTACCACAACCCTCTCCTTGGTTCACGTGTCACCTACAGTGTCCTATCTCTTTTCTCTTTACACTAGCTACCACTTCAACTCCTGGTGCAGGGCTTTGACTAACAATGTCCACAGATGCAGAATGAGTTGTTCCAGCAGTTTAATTTTTGTGACTGGCTCCTGCATTTGCACTCTCTGTGTCTATAGCTGTACATGATGGTGGCCCAACATCATGGGCCGAAGAGCCTATATAGTGCTGTAATGATCTATATTTTAGCCTACCATTGATGCCTCCTAATTACCTTGTTTGAATTCTCTACTGCTATTTTTATATCCCTTCAAATCCCTGCCTGATTTCAGCTTCCTAAACCCTAAGTGATCTTCTGTTTCCTTTTTCAATAAATTCAACATCCAAGGTTCTAAAACCCTGCCATTTTTGTCTTTCTTGCTCACTGGAACATACTTGTCCTGAATCCTACTCAGTAGCCCTTTAAGCAACATTTGCATGCCAGATTTCCACTCACCGAATCTCAACCCTTTCCAATCCATTCTCCTCAGCTCCTGCTCAACACTGCTGTAATTTGCTTTGCCCAATTTAGCACTTTACCCCAAGGTCTAGACTTATCCGTATCCATAATTATATTAAAATTTAAAGAGTTGTGATCACTGTTCCCAATGTGCTCCCCCTCTGAAACGCCTATCACCTGAACCCTAATTTCCCAATTAAAGGTATAATATGGCCGCTTCTGTGGCTGGATTATCTAAATGCTACATCAAGAAAACTTCTTGGATAGTCCCAACAGAATTTGGTCCATCAAAGCCTTGTGCACTGAAGAAGTCCAAGTCAATCCTGCCAATGATAATACTATTTGTTTTACATCTTTCCATAGTCTGCCACTGGCTTTTAGGAGGCCTGCATCATTACCCCCATCATAGTAACAGCCCGAATATTTCAGAATTCTACCCATATTAGCTCAGTGAATGAGCCCACCAATGTGTCCTCGCTGTCTGCAGCTATGACAATCTCCTGGATCAATCATGTAACCCCAACACTCTTATGCACTCCTTTCCATCACATTGTTGAAAACCCTGGAACAATGAGTTGCCAGTCCTGCTCCTCTCTCAACCAAGTTTCTGTAATAGCCATGCATAATCTGGCTTCTGGGTTCATCTGCCTTACCCACATTACTACTTGCATCAAAATAAACCGGCCTCATCCCATCAGTCCAATGAACCACAAGGAGGCCACATTGTTGGCTGAGTAGGCCTCTACATTCTGGAAGGCTAACCTGTTCATTGACCTGCCCCTGCATGTCCATCCTAACAAACTTACCCCACCTTCCCCTCACTCCTTCCACTTGCTGGCCCATTCATCTGGTTCCCAACCCCTCCTATGCTCCAGCCTCCTTGTCTCTTTACCTATTACACAGGCACAGTGCAAAAGGATGTGAGGCAATTAAGAGCATGATTACTAATGTGAAATTCAGTGTGATATAAGTGCACCAAGTGAAAAATAAATCAGAGTTGAATTTACACAAAACACCAGTCAGGTCATGAGTGGAGCACAGTACACATTTTTCTTTGTGAAGGTCCCAGAGAGGCTGAAGAAAAAAATCACTAAGATGGTTCCAGAGACAGAGGGGTTCAGCTTCAAGGTAAGACTGGTTAAGCTAATTTTATCCTCTTAGAGCAAAGAAGAACATAGAACCTAGAAATCTACAGTACAATACAGGGCCTTTGGCCCACAGTGTTGTGCTGACCTAATAAACTTACTCTAACAACTGCCTAAAACTTCCCTATTGCATAAGCCTCCATGTTTCTTAGTTCCAGCTAAAGTTTACACAAAAAATATTGGAGAGATTCAGCAAGTCACAGAGCGTCAGCAGATTTTTCTAGTTTATCTAATCGTCTCTTAAAAGCTCCTATTGTACCTATCTCCACCACCATTGTTGGCAGTGTGTCCAATGCATTCACCACTTTCTGTGTGACAAAATTACCTCTTACACCCACCCCCATACCTACGACCAAGCACCTTAAAACTACGCCCCCTAGTTGCATAATAACAACTGCTTTAACTAAGGTAGATAGAGGCAAGCTGTTTCCATTAACAACTGGCACAAAAGACCAAATTGCACCAGTATAAAACTTTGGTCAAAAGATGCCAGACAAATGTGAAGAAAAAAATGTCCAGAGAATAGTTAGGATCTAGAATTCGCTGCCTGTGAAATTGATGGAAATGGTTGAGTCACTGGCTTGAAACAAGAATTGGAGAGGCCAGAGGGAAAATAATTGTCAAGGTTAAAGGGAAAATGATGGGCGAATGGAACTCAAGGATTTCTCTCTTAAAAGCTTGATGGACAACACCGAACAACCAGTCAATTCTATAACACTGTGATCTGTGCCTAATTAACATTCAGAATGAGTTTATTAGTTCAACCCAAAGTCCGCTCTTGAAGTTAATCTCTAAGCAACCCCATGAGTTCTTTATCAAAAGACATTTGTGTTATTTACCCTTAATGTGGTTACAAACAATGCTAGATAGAATTTGAAGATGTCTCCAAATATTTACTAGGCTTTAGAAAGTTGATTACTCACTTGGATTTACAGTATTTAACTAATCACCACTGAGTAGTCAACATTCAAACTGTCCTTTCATCTCTGAATCCCAACATCCCATTTGTTCTTATATCTCTGCATATCCCTTTGCTCCTGAAGGCAATGGCTCCACGTGTCCACAGCACAGATCCGTGAACCCAATTTGATCTGAATAGTGAGCACAGATGTAATTAATGTCCAACTTGCAACTGGCCTCCCCCAATACCTACATAAACAGTCTGTAAAAGCCATCAGAGTCTAATCAAGACAGGGCCCTTCACATTTCTCCAGCTATAAACACCTAACTCAACAGAGAGTAAAATTTTAACATTTTAAGTTATAAAAGCAATCTATACTGGGCTCCTGACAGGTAGACTGATTTATTAGATAGCACATAGAACATAGAATAGTGCTGTACAGGAACAGGCCCTTTAGACCAAGATGACTGTGTAACCATGATGCCAAATTGATCACATGATCCATATCCCTCCAAATGTGTGCCTGCCTAAATGAGCCTTAAAGGTCACTATCATATTTGCTTCCACCAACAGCTATTTTGAGGTTCAGATCAACATCTTCCTACAGCCACAATCAAATCCAAACTGTAGCAGTGTTTTATATCCTCCTTGTTTCCTATGTCCCCATAATAGCATCATAGAGCCATAGGGTTATGCAGCTCAGAAAAAAAGCAACTTTGACCCAACTTGGGATCCCAACATAGAGATAGACAATATGGCTTTGTGCATTACAGGTCATATCTAACCAGTCTTATAAAGTTTTCCAAGGTGGCTACAAGGAAAGCTGATCAAGGAAAGCCTGTGGATGTTGTCCACAGGCAAGGTCCCACATAGAAAGTTGTTTGAGGTGGTTCAGTAGACAACAATTGGATTAGACATTGGCTTTGCAACTGAAGTCAGAGATAGGCAGTAGACGATTGGAGGTCTGTGACTAGTGCTGTGCCTCAGGGATTGATGCTGGGTCCATTGTTATTTGTCATCTATATCAATAATCTGGATGATCAGGTGGTAAATTGAATCAGCAAGTTTGCAGATAAAAGATTGGGGGTGTAGTGGTCAGCGAGGAAGGCTTTTAAAGCTTGCAGTTGGATCTAGTCCAAATGGGCTGCAAAATAATGGATAGAATTTAAAATATGAGGTGTTGACTTTGGGAGGACAAACAGTTGGGAACTGTGGAGTGTAGTAGAACAGAGTGATCTGGGAGTACAGATACATAATTCCTTGAAAATAGTGTTTCAGGTAGATAAGGTCATAAAGAAAGTTGTTGGTATATTGGCCATAAATCAAAGTACTGAGTACAGAGGTCAGGATGTTATCATAGAAACATTTTTCTAATCTCCATGTACCTATCTTAAAGGACTCTAACATATCTACCTCCACTACCGTTGCCGGCAGCCCATTCCACACACCCATCACTTTCTGTGTTTTTAAAACACAACCTACCCCTTACATCTCCTCTGTACCAACGCCCAAGCACCTTAAACCAGTGTCCTCTTGTGGCAACCATTTCAGCTCTGGGAAAAAAGCCTCTGATTATCTACATGATCAATGCCTGTCATCATCTTAAACACCTCTATCAGGTTACCTCTCATCCTCCGCTGGTCCAAGGAGAAAAGGCCAAGTCCCCTCAACATGTTTCCATAAGGCTTACTCCCTAAACCAGCAACATCCTCATAAAATCTCTTCAGCACCCTTTCTATGGCTTCCACATCCTTCCGATAGTGAGGTGACCAGAACTGCGCAAAGTGTTCCAAGTGGGGTAAGGTGGTATGTGGGTAGAAAGAAAAAGTTTGAAAATCACTGTTTTAATCGTACCTAATTGACTCGATATGTGCACGGTTTCATAACTCCAAAGGAAATGGGCCAATTACAATTTTTCTCTTGTAAAATATTTCAGTAACAATTGGGCCTAGAGCAGAGATTTTCAACCTTTTCTTCCCATTCACATACAGGTAGAAAAGGTCATAAAGAAAGTTGTTGGTATATTGGCCATAAATCAAAGTACTTAAGCAATCCCTTACTAATCACACAGCACCGATGGCATAGGGGTTACTTAAAGTGGTATGTGAGTGGAAAGAACAAGGTTGAGAACCACTGCTCTAACTTATTGCAATGGCTAGTGATTATAGTAGGGCAACCAGAACTGCAGATATATATCAAATTATGTTCACAAGCATGTTGTGCCGACCTATATAAACCTACCCCATAATCAATCAAAAGCTGCTGGTTACCTACTTTAACTATGCCTTCAAATCTTGTACTCCTCTATTAAGTCACTTCTTATCCTCTGTTACTCTAAAGAGAAAAGCTCTACCTCAGTCAATATATGCACGTTCTCCAATCCAGGCTACATCTTCTCTGCACCCTCTCTAAAGCCTCCGTATCCTTCCTAAATGAGGCAAGCAGAACTGAATACAATAAGTGTGGTCTAACCAGAGTTTTGTTGAGTTGTAACATTACTTGAGCTCAGTCCCCAGACTGATGAAGGCCATCGCACCGTACACCTTCATAACCACCCCATCAACTTCTTGTGGCCATCTAGAGGAATCCATGGACCTAGACTCCAAGATCATTCTGTCCCTCTATACTGCTAAGTATTCTTCAATTAATCATGTATTCCTCCTTTAAGTTCGACCTTCCAAAGTGTATCACTTTAATACTTTTCCTGAATGTCCTTAGCAAAGAGCATTAAGGAAGATCCCAAGCTATTTTATAAAGAGGATAACTGGGGAGAAGTTGGGGCCACTCAAGAACAAAGGAGGGAATGTACTGTGTATACAGAGGCAGAGAAAGTGGGTGAAGTGCTACATGAATACCTTTTACAGACAGCGCAGGATTCGAACCCCAGTCCCAGTCACAGGCGCTCAACAGCATTGTTGACTATTCTAACCACTATGCAAACATTCTAGGGATAATTCCCCAGCCCTGATGACTTCTGTCTCAAGTTATTGAGAGAGGCAAGAGAAGAAATTACTGGGACAGATAGAGCCGAGTTGCTCAACAAAGTGATCTCCCTGTCTGCGCCCAGTGTCTCCGATGTAGAGGAGATCACAACTGGGAGCACTGTATGTGGACAGCGTAAATTTCTCAGTGGCCACCCATTTCAATTTCCCATTCCATTCACTTGCTGACATGTCTAACCATGGTCTCATGCACTGCCAGACTAAGACCACCCGTAAATTGGAGGAACACCTCATCTTCCTTCCTGGTACCCTCCAACCAGATGGCATTAACATTGACTTCTCTGGTTTTCATTAAACCCCTCCTCCCCATCACTTTCCCTCAGCTCTGCCTCTCTCCCTTTTCCCTCTGTCTCCTTTCATACAAACAAAATCAATTCTCACCTCTCCCCTTATCATATCCAATTAAAGCCTTCTGTTGGTCTTGACTACTCCCCCAGCCAGCTCTGCCTCGATTCTGAGATTTCCTGTTCTTTGCTTACTCTTTGCAGAGTCATTGAAGAAAAGATCAGGCTCGAAATGTCAGCAATATATCTTTATCTCCTATGCAAGATCAGTTGAGTTCCTCCAGTATTTCAGTGCTTTTATTACAATCACAGCATCTGCAGACTTTCATGTTTCATGACGAGATGATAGATGTGGATAGGGCAGTGGATGTTGTCTATGTGGACTTTAGTAAGGATTTCACAAGATACATCATGGAAGGCTGATTTAAAAGATAAAAACACATGGGATCCTGGGTGACTTTATAATTTTGACTCAAAATTGGCATGGCCACAGAAGAAAGAGGGCAGTGATGAAGGGATTGTTCTCTGAATGGAGGTCTGGGTTCAGTGATAATTCACAGGGATAAGTGCTGGTACTTCGAGGCTTCTGTCGGTGATGGTTGAGTGCCTCTGGTAGTAGCTGGAGTGGCCTCTCCAGGGTGCGTCAGAGCAGAGTTGATTTGGAGATCTGTCTGTCACCCATGCAGTGGAAACTCCCCTTTCCATGCTAATGACAAGTCCAAAGGAACAATGAAAGTCGATAAAGTTTGGTGCCCACAACATCGCAGGAGTTGCCGTGCAGGTGCAAGATGCAGCAGTCAACTGCCTTCGGGACACCAACTCTGGATTTTTCCTCGGGCTTTACTCCCAAAGCCTTTCCCATGAGTAGGTATAGCCACAAGGAAATGGAGGTTTGAAATTGGAGTTTTCACTCTACTAGATGAATTGCTATCAGTGGTTAATGAGCCTCATCTGCCCGGAGCAACTGGTACTTAAGGAAGTGGCCATTCAGATAGCAGATGCTTTAAGAATTATTTTCCAGAACTCGATAGACTCAGGATCAGTACCCATGGATTGGAGGGTAGCTAATGTTACCCCACTATTTAAAAAGGGGGGTAGAGAAAAAGCGGGGAATTATAGGCCGGTGAGCCTTACATCAGTAGTGGGCAAAATGATGGAATCCATTACTAAGGATGTAATAGCGGAGCATATGACTAGCAGAGAAGGGATCGGACGGAGTCAACATGGATTTACAAAAGGTAAATCGTGCTTGACAAATCTATTGGAATTCTTTGAGATGGTGACAGGTAAAATAGATGGGGGAGAGCCAGTGGATGTGGTGTACCTGGACTTCCAAAAGGCCTTCCATAAGGTCCCGCATAAACGACTGGCTTCCAAAATCAAGGCTCATGGGATTGGGGGCAAAGTATTGATGTGGATTGAGAACTGGCTGGCAGGTAGAAGACAGAGAGTTGGGATAAATGGCTCGTTTTCTGAGTGGCAGGCGGTGACCAGTGGGGTGCCACAGGGATCTGTACTGGGACCCCAGCTGTTCAGAATTTACATTAATGATCTGGATGAGGGGATTGGATGTAATATCTCCAAATTTGCAGATGACACTAAGCTAGGAGGCGTTGTGTGCACGGAAGAGGGGGTCAGGAAGCTCCAGTGTGATTTGGATAAATTGAGGGACTGGGTAGATACATGGCAAATGCACTACAATGTGGATAAATGTGAGGTTATCCACTTTGGTAATACAAACCAGAGGGCAGATTACTATTTGAATGGCAATAGATTAAGAGATGGGGAAGTGCAGAGAGACCAAGGGGTACTTGTACACCAGTCTCTGAAGGCGAGCATGCAGGTACAGCAGGCGGTTAAAAAGGCAAATGGTATGTTGGCCTTCATATCAAGAGGGTTTGAGTATAGGAACAAGGATACCTTACTGCAGCTGTACAGGGCCTTGGTGAGACCCCACCTGGAGTATTGTATGCAGTTTTGGTCACCTGATCTAAGGAAGGATGTTCTTGCAATGGAGGGAGTGCAGAGGCGATTCACCAGGCTGATACCTGGAATGGCAGGAATGACTTATGAGGAAAGATTGCACAAATTGGGATTGTACTCCCTGGAGTTTAGAAGATTGAGAGGGGATCTCATAGAGACCTATAAAATTCTGGCAGGACTGGACAGAATGGATGCAGATGGGATGTTTCCAATAATGGGAAAATCCAGAACCCGGGGCCATGGTTTGAGGATAATAGGCAAACCATTTAGGACCGAGATGAGGAGGAATTTCTTTACCCAGAGGGTGGTGAATCTGTGGAATTCATTGCCACAGAAGGCAGTAGAGGCAGGTTCATTAAATATATTTAAGCTGGAATTAGATCTATTTCTTCAGTATAAGGGTATTAAAGGTTACGGAGAGAAGGCGGGGACAGGGTACTGAACTTTAAGATCAGCCATGATCTCGTTGAATGGCGGAGCAGGCTCGAAGGGTCGAATGACCTATTCCTGCTCCTATCTTCTATGTTTCTATGTTTCTTTGTTTCTATGGTACCAGTGGCCCGCTTTTGCCCTTCTCCTGTCAGTGAGAACATCTCCACCTATGACACATGAGAAGGCCAGGAGTTGGAGTTGGTTGTCAGAGGCTGTTTGAGATGCACACCATGAAGAGCATTTGTGCAGCTGTGGGAGCTCGTCCCCACGACCGCCCTCCGGCTATTCAACCTTTAGAGCAGGATGGCAAAAAAGTGATATCCACTAAAATCCAAAGGGTGGTAAGAAACACAAGAGGACGAGGAAGGGGAGTTATCCCATCTACATTTATAATGATAATTTGTGATGGTTATATGGCAGATCATCAGTTGTAAATATGATAATTTTGGTGAGCCGAATAAACTCTCTTTACTGATCAATGTCCTATGTATAAATTTGAGAGAGATTGTCCCTCTTTATGTCCCTGATGAAAGTCACCAACATCTCCAATATGTCATCACTGCCAATTAAGTTCACTTTGGTCATGGTCTACTGATCACTGCCCTTTTATACAAACCATGTATGAACTTGAGTGCTTGTTGTCATATACACATGTACATAAGAACATAAGAAATAGGAGCAAGTAGACCATCCAACCAGTCAAGCTTAGTCATTCAATGAGATCTGATCTGATGATAGATTAATCTCCACTGAGTTGCCTTTTCGCCATATCCATTAATTCCCCTACAACATAAAAAAAATGTAGAGATGTACTGAAGTTCTAATTTGCCACAGCCACACAAATCCATAATAGTCCCCAATTACAATCATATAAATTAAGTCACCACAGCATGCATCCCCAGATTCAAGGACTGTTTCTTTCTTGCTGTTATCAGACTCATGAATGAATCCCAAAGATGTGAAATTATGCTGCCTTTACACCATTCTATAACATATATATAACAGTTTATGGTATGGAAACAGGCCATCTTGGCCCTTCAAGTCCACGCTGGTATACTCAAACAACTCCGCTAGATTCCCCTGCCTATTCTTTGCCCATAACCCTCCAACCCCCTCCTATCCATGTATGTATCCAGCCTCTTTTTAAATGAAAGAATTGACTTTGCCTCAACTATTTCCTCCGGAAGATTATTCCATTCAGCCACCAACTGACCTCTCTATGTAATTCTGGCATTTTGTATTGGGTCTTATCTGTTGTATAATGTATGAGATGTCTCAACGGTCTGCTCTCAGGGCATCTTGATGATGTGACAATGAATTTGAACACTTTTGCAGAATTGAAATCAGCCCCAGGCTTTCACAAGTGGTTACAAAAAGAAAAACTACAGAAGCTAGAATTCTAAAACAAAAAAGTTAGAAAACATAATTACTGCACAGATCAGGCCACATCCATGGAAGAGGAAACAAAACTAGTGCTTCAACAGAACCTGAAAAATGAGCTGTTTCTCTTCTGCAAGACAAGGCCCAACAAGATGAGCATTTACAGGATTTTCTGTTTTTGTTTGAAAAGTTTTAAAAGTGAGTAGGCTACTGAAAAAGTTCTTCATGTGTTCTCTTGCTGAAAAATTTACAGGAAATCTCTCACCGACATTGCAAAATCCGATCCTTACAGTGCTCAAACAGTAGAATCAGTTTGGAAAACTTTTGATTGGACTTTGTACTGACTGTTATGCAATAGAGACATTTTATTTCAGCTGAAGTCTAAAATGAACAGCATGATAATTATGTGAAGAGGACTCATTAATGGATGACTGAATTTGAGAGGCTCTGTTGTACCAATTATCTAAAACTCTGTTGCAGAAGTGTTTTCACATGGCATGCTATTTTAAAGTAGTTGTACATTTAACAAAAATACCTGGCATTTGAAGTACTGTATCATTTAACATGAAAGGTTCTTGTTAGCCTGAAGTATCTAGTGCCATACTTCCATTCGCTAATGCATACTGTAGTGTAGATCAAGGCAAGAGTTTCTGCAGGACTCTTTTATAATCTGACAGCTGACTGATTAGTTCACTGAAAGAGTCTCTCTCACACAATAAAAGCCCGTGAGTGGTGGTTATTGTGGATCAGAATTTTTTTCTCTCTCTGAGTAGACAAGCAAGTGAGAGACAAGGGAGGTCAGTTCCATTTGTGGCAGGTGTAAGTATCTGAGGAAATATGGGTATCATATTTTGATGCAAATGTTGAACCCTTCCACTGCTGACTTCTGATATGAATGCATGAGCTCACCTCTCAGTTAGCTGGCTGAAGAAACAAAAGAATGATTCCTCTTGCTGATAAAACTCCCACCACAGATATTGTTTACTGAATTTATATTGAGTTAATAGCAGTTAAAAGAGAATGGTAATTCTTATTCATGCAGAAAAGTAGCACTTTCTAAAACTTTATTTTATTATTCATGAGATGTGCTTTCAATTACACTGGGCAATGAAGATTTTGCTTCCTGAACACTTTTAGGCATATTTTATGGGTTTTGCATTGATGGTCACAGAAAATCACCTTAACATTTTCCTATCACATACCGTATTTTTAGATTTGTGATTTCCTGCCATATATTAAGCCTACTTCATGCATACAAAACAATGGAGTGCAACATGTCATTGAAAATTCATTTACTGCATTCGCACTTGGACGTCTTCCCTGCTGATCTTGGTGCAGTCAGTGATGGACATGGTGAAAGGTTTCACCAGGACGTTGAGACCGTGGAAAAGTGGTTTTAGGGCAACTGGAATCCATCGATGTTGGACACTGAGAAACATCAAATGCTGAGTATAAACAGCATTCAGTTGAACAAATGCAATATGTCAGGATTATTATGCGATTAAACATGCTAAATTCAATAAAAGTTAATTTAATGTTTCTCCAACTTCTTACATGATAGAGCAAATGTGAAATCATGTTTGTTTTCAGCTTGCAGTTGTCAATCATAAACCTCAATTTATTTTTTGAGAAAGCAAACTTTTGAAAAAAAAATTGTTGTCCAGTGTTATTACTCCTCTGACAATATGTTGATAGCCTATTTTAGAAAGTAGTTAGGAATCAACTTTATTACTGTTCGTCATATACAGA
The DNA here is from genome assembly GCF_036971445.1 of Narcine bancroftii. Lineage (NCBI taxonomy): Eukaryota > Metazoa > Chordata > Chondrichthyes > Torpediniformes > Narcinidae > Narcine > Narcine bancroftii. The sequence goes on along the minus strand of NC_091469.1, from coordinate 141,416,104 downwards.
TGAGGCCAGGTAAGCATGGTGGATAAATTACAATATTAAAATCTTTTTTTTTTGGCTTGGCTTCGCGGACGTAGATTTATGGAGGGGGTAAATGTCCACATCAGCTGCAGGCTCGTTTGTGGCTGACAAGTCCGATGCGGGACAGGCAGACACGGTTGCAGCGGTTGCAGGGGAAAATTGGTTAGTTGGGGTTGGGTGTTAGGTTTTACCTCCTTTGTCTTTTGTCAGTGAGGTGGGCTCTGCGGTCTTCTTCAAAGGAGGTTGCTGCCCGCCGAACTGTGAGGTGCCAAGATGCACGGTTTGAGGCGATATCAGCCCACTGGTGGTGGTCAATAGGGCAGGCACCAAGAGATTTCTTTAGGCAGTCCTTGTACCTCTTCTTTGGTGCACCTCTGTCACGGTGGCCAGTGGAGAGCTCGCCATATAACACGATCTTGGGAAGGCGATGGTCCTCCATTCTGGAGACGTGACCCACCCAGCGCAGCTGGATCTTCAGCAGCGTGGACTCGATGCTATCGGGCTCTGCCATCTCGAGTACTTCGACGTTAGGGATGAAGGCGCTCCAATGAATGTTGAGGATGGAGCGGAGACAACGCTGGTGGAAGCGTTCTAGGAGCCGTAGGTGATGCCGGTAGAGGACCCATGATTCAGAGCCGAACAGGAGTGTGGGTATGACAACGGCTCTGTATACGCTCTGTATACAATATTAAGATCAATTTGAAGGAAAAGTGCAAATCCTCATTTAGCAATGGGCAGACTTTCCAAGAACAGTCTGGTTTGTTTTGTTAATGGAACAGTGCCTAACCAAGGGTAGCAATGAGACTCGATGAGATCAGTGGATCTAAAGTTGTCTATATGGCTTTAGCAAGGCTATTTATAATTGGAGATACCCTATGGTAATAGAGAAACATGGTCACAATATGGGAAATGTTAGGAACTGAATATTCCATGGAACTTGCTGGTCAAATGAATTACAGAATGTTTAACATTAATACATTAGGTAGAAAGGATTTTGGCTCAGAAAATCGTGGTGAGAATTGGAACTGGCTTCACTTGAACATTAAAGGATCAAAGGGGCAGAAAATATAGGTGAGAGCTTGTTGAAGGGCTCCAAATAATGGTATAATTAAGGAACTTCCAGCAGAAGTAATGCAGTAGTTACGTCAAATATAATTAATATTATCCTGGATATTTTTTGATCTGTGCGCAAGGAGGAGAAGCGACAGAAATCTACTTTGGATCTAGTTCTGGTCAATGTGAAACCATGATCTTACAACCTTGTTGTAAGAGCGATTTAAAAGAGTGACCATTATGGATGGCATTCAATTTTAAATTTACAAGTGATGTAAAATTTTTTTCCATACAAATAAAGGGAACTTTGAAGTTACGAAGGCCAGGTTAGCTGGGAAAGATGGGGACATTACATTAAAGGGAATGACAGTGGATATGTGGTAGGTGGCATAAATAAAAGCATGATTTGCAACAAATATACTTTTTTTTAAGCCACAAAGATATAAGAGAAAATATAGATAAACAAAGGGTTACAGGAGAAATTATAAATACAGTAAAATCCCTGGTGTTGCTAGATGCCAGATACGTGCATTTTCCAGTTACTTGAGACTGGTTAACTAATACACCTGCATTAAGAATAAACAGTTTTAGATGACAAAAACACTATCATTCTTACACTGATAAACTTCACTTGTATGAATGTATAACTCTCAAAGCATTTTACTTTATTTTCAGTCACATTCTTTAAAAACATTTAACTATCGCTGCATCCCCTTTCACGTTGCTGCCAAAAAGATGAACAATAACATTACAGATAATTAACCCTCCCCCTCCACCAAGTTTACAGTCTAAGTCTCTGACCAGGGTGACTTACTAAGCAGGGATAAGGAGAGACTTTAAGTGAATCACCCCAATGGCGAACGGCATCAACCTTCATCTTCATCTTGGGCGACAGCATTTTACTCAAATATAACTTTCTTAAAATATTATTCAAACAACTGCTACGAGCAAAGCATGACCAAGGCATCCCATTGGCTGAATATTTGCTCAAATCTTCTCCAAATGTTTTGGTGTTACTTCAGAGAACATTTACTTTTACAATACTAAACGTATGTATTTTTTATCTACTATTTTATTCTTACTTATTTTAATTTTTAAAATTTATTTGCCTCACTTTTACTTGTTGTCAGCTGCTTTTTTTTTTTTTTTTTTTTTTTTTTTTTTTTTAAATTTTTTATTTTTCACACCATAAATCACAATAGCCATGATATACACTTTTTCTTTTCCACACATTTACAGTGACTTTTTCTCCCTCCCCCCTCCCTCCTCCCAAGCCACCCCCCCATCCCTCCCCCCTCTCATCCATTTTAGTTATACAATCTAGGTTGCATTAATTCAGTTAGACAATGTTGTCATTCAACAAAAATACACCAGAAATTCTACTGAGTCCATTTTTTTCTTCTCTTCTCCTTCCATCAACTTAGGTAATGTTTGTTCCCGGTAGGTTTTCGCTATTGTATTTAATGTAAGGCTCCCATACTTGTTCGAATATTTCAATATTATTTCTTAAACTATATGTTATTTTTTCTAATGGAATACATTTATTCATTTCTATATACCATTGTTGTATTTTCAAATTATCTTCCAATTTCCAGGTTGACATAATACATTTTTTTGCTACAGCTAGGGCTATCTTAACAAATCTTTTTTGTGCATCCTCCAAGTCAATTCCAAATTCTTTATTTTTTATGTTACTTAGGAGAAAGATCTCTGGATTCTTTGGTATATTGTTTTCTGTTATTTTATTTAATATCTGATTGAGATCATCCCAAAATTTTTCTACTCTCTCACATGTCCAGATTGCATGAATTGTTGTTCCCCTTTCTTTTTTACATCGAAAACATCTATCAGATACTGTTGGGTCCCATTTATTTAACTTTTGCGGTGTAATGTATAGTCTGTGTAACCAATTATATTGTATCATACGCAGCCTCGTATTTATTGTATTTCTCATCGTTCCAGAGCATAACTTCTCCCATGTTTCCTTTTTTATCTTTATATTTAAATCTTGTTCCCATTTTTGTTTAGTTTTACCATTTGTTTCCTCATTTTCCTTTTCTTGCAGTTTAATATACATATTTTTTATAAATCTTTTGATTAACATTGTATCTGTAATCACATATTCAAGGTTACTTCCCTCTGGTAAACTCAAGTTGCTTCCTAATTTATCTTTCAAGTAGGATCTCAGTTGGTAATATGCCAGCGCTGTATCTCCCGTTATATTGTACTTATCTCTCATTTGTTCAAAAGATAAGAATCTACTTCCTGAAAAACAATTTTCTATTCTTTTAATCCCTTTTTTTTCCCATTTTCTAAAGGCAAGGTTGTCTATTGTAAAAGGGAGTAGCTTATTTTGCGTCAATATTAGTTTTGGTATTTGGTAATTTATTTTATTTCTTTCTACATGTATCTTCTTCCATATATTGAGGAGATGGTGTAATACTGGAGAAGTTCTATGTTGTACCAATTTTTCGTCCCATTTATATAATATGTGTTCAGGTATCTTTTCCCCTATTTTATCTAATTCTAGTCTCGTCCAGTCTGGTTTTTCCCTTGTTTGATAAAAATCTGATAGGTACCTTAATTGTGCGGCTCTATAATAATTTTTGAAGTTTGGCAATTGTAAGCCTCCTTGTTTATACCATTCTGTTAATTTGTCTAGTGCTATCCTCGGTTTCCCCCCTCTCCATAAAAATCTCCTTATTATTTTCTTTAACTCTTTGAAGAATTTTTCTGTCAGTTGTATTGGCAATGCCTGAAATAAGTATAGTATCCTTGGAAAAATGTTCATTTTAATACAGTTTATCCTTCCTATCAGTGTTAGTGGTAGCTCTTTCCAATGCTCTAAATCGTCCTGTAGTTTTTTCATTAGTGGATTGTAATTGAGTTTATATAATTGGCCTAGATTTTTGTTTATTTGCACACCTAGGTATCTTATTGCCTGCGTTTGCCATCTGAATGGGGATTCCTCCTTAAATTTTGAGAAATCCGCGTTATTCATAGGCATTGCTTCACTTTTATTTACGTTTATCTTGTATCCCGACACTTCTCCATATTCCTTCAATTTCTTATATAGTTCTTTTATTGATAGTTCTGGTTCTGTTAAGTACACTATCACATCATCCGCAAACAGACTGATTTTATATTCCCTGTCTTTTATTTTTATTCCTTTTATATTATTATCTCTTCTTATCGATTCTGCTAGTGGTTCTATAGCTAGCGCAAACAATAATGGTGATAGTGGGCATCCCTGCCGCGTTGACCTGCTTAAGTTAAATTGCTTTGATACATGTCCATTTACTGTCACTTTCGCTAACGGTCCCTTATATAATGCTTTAATCCAATTAATATACTTCTCCGGTAAACTGAATTTTTGCAATACTTTGAACAAGTAATTCCATTCTACTCTGTCGAAGGCCTTCTCTGCGTCTAAAGCAACTGCTACTGCCGGTGCTTTATTTCCTTCTACTGCATGAATTAAGTTAATAAATTTACAAATATTGTCTGTTGTGCGTCTTTTTTTGATAAATCCAGTTTGGTCTAAATTTACCATTTTCGGTACCTGTTCTGCTAATCTGTTCGCTAATAGTTTAGCTATTATCTTATAATCTGTGTTTAGCAAAGATATTGGTCTATATGACGCTGGTGAGAGTGGATCTTTCCCTTGTTTTAGTATCACTGTAATTATTGCTGTTTTACATGAATCTGGTAAGTTTTGTGTCTCATCAATCTGGTTGATTACATCCAGGAGGGGCGGTATTATTAGGTCTTTAAATGTTTTGTAGAATTCTATTGGGAGTCCATCCTCTCCTGGTGTCTTATTATTTGGTAAATTTTTTATTATCTCTTGTATTTCTACTGTTCCAAATGGTTCTGTTAATTTATTTTGTTCCTCTATTTGTAGTTTTGGTAGTTCAATTTTAGTCAAAAATTCATCTATTTTCCCTTCTTTCCCTTCGTTTTCGGTTCGGTATAATTGTTCATAGAATTCTCTGAAGTTTTCCTTAATTTCTTTTGGATTATATGTAATTTGTTTGTCTTTTTTCCTTGTTGCCAATACCGTTTTCTTAGTTTGCTCTGTCTTAAGCTGCCATGCTAGGATTTTGTGTGTTTTTTCCCCTAGTTCATAATATTTCTGTTTTGTCTTCATTATATTCTTCTCCACCTTATATGTTTGTAATGTTTCATATTTTATTTTTTTATCCGCCAATTCTCTTCTTTTGGTTGTATCTTCCTTTATTGCTAATTTTTTTTCTATGTTTATTATTTCCCTTTCCAACTGCTCTGTTTCCTGATTATAGTCCTTCTTCATCTTGGTTGCATAACTTATTATTTGCCCTCTAATGAATGCTTTCATTGCGTCCCATAGTATAAACTTATCTTCCACTGATTCCGTATTTACTTCAAAGTACATTTTTAATTGTTTTTCAATAAATTCTCTAAAATCCTGTCTTTTAAGTAGCATGGGGTTTAATCTCCATCTATACATTCTTGGAGGGATGTCTTCTAGCTCTATTGCCAATAACAGGGGTGAGTGGTCCGATAATAGTCTAGCTTTATATTCCGTTTTCCTAACTCTCCCTTGTATGTGGGCTGATAACAGGAATAGGTCTATCCTTGAGTATGTTTTATGTCTAGTCGAGTAGTATGAGTATTCCTTTTCTTTTGGGTTTTGTTTCCTCCATATGTCCACAAGTTTCATTTCTTGCATTGATTTAATTATAAATTTGGTTACTTTGTTCTTCCTGTTAATTTTTTTCCCCGTTTTATCCATATTTGGATCCAAATTCAGATTGAAATCCCCTCCTATTAGTATGTTCCCTTGCGTATTAGCTACCTTCAAAAAGATATCTTGCATAAACTTTTGATCTTCTTCGTTAGGTGAATATATATTAAGTAGATTCCAAAGCTCTGAATATATCTGACATTTTATCATAACATATCTCCCTGCTGGATCTATTATTTCCTCTTCTATTTTAAATGGCACATTTTTGCTAATTAATATAGCCACTCCTCTTGCTTTTGAATTATACGATGCTGCTGTTACATGTCCTACCCAATCTCTCTTTAATTTCTTGTGCTCCAATTCAGTTAAATGTGTTTCTTGGACAAATGCTATATCTATTTTTTCCTTTTTCAGTAAATTTAGTAGTTTCTTCCTTTTAATTTGGTTATGTATTCCATTAATATTTAGAGTCATATAGTTCAGCGTAGCCATTTTATATTTTGTTTATCTTCTCTTTCCGTTTTTCCATCATTACCTTTCCTCCTTTTCCATTTCTGTTTTCTTATTTTCAACTCTTTACCAGACAACATTCCTACAACATCCAACATTTTCCTTATTCTCCTATTTCTATCTTCTTTATCCCCAATCTCCCCTTCCCCTCCTGAGTTGCCCTTTATCCCTTGTCGGACAACCACATCTCCCCTCTCCATTTGGATTTGCGAATCCACTCGCAAGCGTCAACTGATTTTGCAGTGACCGCTCTTTTCCCCCCACCCAGCCCCCCCCAGAAAAGATTTCGTTTTTTATATGTCACAAAGGTCACTCTTTTAGTTCCCTCCTTATTCTCTCTATTCCATTACCTTCCCTTATTGATTCTTGTCTATACTTTCTATGTTTTCCTCTAATTACAGATACTTTCACATATGCCCGTTGTCTCTATTCACTCTTATACCTCTTTACCCGCATACATATCAATCGTGGTCATTTTTACCCTCCTTACCCGTCTTCATCCTTCAGTCTATTTTTGTCTTTACCCACATACATATCAATCGTGATAATTTTTGCTCTCATTACCCGTCTTCATCCCTCAGTCTATTTTTGTAATTGTTCTGCAAATTTTCGTGCTTCTTCTGGATCCGAGAATAGTCTGTTTTGTTGTCCTGGAATAAATATTTTCAATACCGCAGGATGCTTCAGTGTAAATTTATATCCTTTCTTCCATAAAATCGCTTTTGCTGCATTGAACTCTTTTCTCTTCTTTAGGAGTTCAAAGCTTATATCTGGATAAATGAAGATTTTTTGCCCTTTATACTCCAGTGGTTTGTTGCCCTCTCTTACTTTTTCCATTGTCTTCTCCAGCACCTTTTCTCTTGTAGTATATCTTAGGAATTTTACTACAATAGATCTTGGTTTTTGTTGTGGTTGTGGTTTAGGGGCCAATGCTCTATGTGCCCTTTCTATTTCCATTTCTTGCTGTAGTTCTGGACATCCTAGGGCCTTAGGGATCCATTCTTTTATAAACTCCCTCATATTCTTGCCTTCTACATCTTCCTTAAGGCCCACTATCTTTATGTTATTTCTTCTGTTATAATTTTCCATTATATCTATTTTTTGGGCTAGTAATTCTTGTGTCTCTTTAGTTTTTTTATTAGATTCCTCCAATTTCTTTTTTAAGTCTTCTACCTCCATTTCTGCTGCTATTGCCCGTTCTTCCATCTTGTCCATTTTTTTCCCCATTTCTGTTAAGGTCATATCCATTTTATTTATTTTCTTTTCTGTGTTGTTTATTCTTCTTCTTAAATCATTGAATTCCTGTGTTTGCCATTCTTTAAATGACTCCATGTATCCTCTAACAAGAGCAAGTACCTCCTTTACCTTGCCTATCTTTTCTTCTTCTATTTCCCTGTACTCTTCCTCTTCCTCTTCTTCTTCCTCTAGGTTGACCATCTGTTGTTTCTTTGCTGCCCTTTCCTCCTCTTCTTTCTTGTTTCCATTGTCTTCTGTGGTGTCTTCTTGCTGCAGGTGTTCTGCAGCTGTCGTTGCCGGCTGTGGAGATCGACTCCCCAGCTGGTCCCCCCTCCCGTCGGTGTGTTTTTTTTGTATGCGCATCGCGCATGCGCGACTCCTCGCGCATGCGCGGTTGCGCACTTTTACTCGGCTCTGTGAGCCATTGTTGTAGTTCTCTTTCTACCGACCTGAGGTAGTGGGGTCTTCTCTCCACAGCGGGCCTCTTCGGACAGGTAAGGCCTTCACCTTTTTCCTCCGTTGTCTTCTCTTCCTCTCTTCTTTCCGTTGATTTTGATTTTTCTCCTTTTGTCTCCATCTTCTTTCCACCTTTATATTCACTTTTCTTTAACTTGTATTTCTGTGCCTTTGTATTTTCTCTCGTTTTTCCCGACTTTTCTGGAGAGGGCTGGAGTTCACCGTCCGGCCACTACTCCATCACGTGACTCCTCCCCCTTGTTGTCAGCTGCTTGAGGCTGCTGGTTGCATGAATTCAAGATACCAGGGGTTTTACTGTAGCGTTGTTTAAAGAAGAGACGAGATGAGAGTTTATTGTCATTACATATGCGCAATGCACAGATGGCAATGAAAGTCTTACTTGTTGCCGTCATACAGGTTCAACTGCAAGAGTATTAAAAAAATTCTCAAATTATTCCAACACAGGAGAAGGGTTAGTAAATATGAAAGGATAGACAGATAAATTTTCACAGTTGCAGTTCATGCTAGAAGTAAAGTGACATTTCTATTTCTATTAAGAGATTATTAGATAGGTATATAGAGGTGAAAAAAATGGAGGGTTATGCAGTAGGGAAATTCTAGGCAGTCGTCAGAGTAGATTATTGGATTAGTACCACTCTGTGGGCCAAATGGCCTGTACTGTGTTCTATTTCAATCCTGCGAAGAGATCTTTGAGTAGTTCTGGTGTAGTTTATGGTTAGGGTAGTATGGAGAGGTTTTAGAGCCTCCTCCTCTACATTTGACACTCTCGATATGGTCTTCTTTACATCGGCACCCACACTTTGTCCCCAATGATCACCTTGAGCTTTTGGTTGCATTCCAACACTCTTTCCCATTCCTGCACTGACGTATCCAACCTCAGCCATTAACATTGCCTGGATGAGGTCCAATGCAAACTAGAGGAACAGCACCTCATATTCCACTTAAGTATCTTGCAAACCGCATATTAGGCTAACCCTAACCCTACCAGCCCCCCCAGATCTCCATCGGGCACACAAAACTCAAAACGGTCAACCAGTTTACCTATCTCGGCTGCACCATTTCATCAGATGCAAGGATCGACAATGAGATAGACAACAGACTCGCCAAGGCAAATAGCGCCTTTGGAAGACTACACAAAAGAGTCTGGAAAAACAACCAACTTAAAAACCTCACAAAGATAAGCGTATACAGAGACGTTGTCATACCCACACTCCTGTTCGGCTCCGAATCATGGGTCCTCTACCGGCACCACCTACGGCTCCTAGAACGCTTCCACCAGCGTTGTCTCCGCTCCATCCTCAACATCCATTGGAGCGCTCACACCCCTAACGTCGAGGTACTCGAGATGGCAGAGGTCGACAGCATCGAGTCCACGCTGCTGAAGATCCAGCTGCGCTGGATGGGTCACGTCTCCAGAATGGAGGACCATCGCCTTCCCAAGATCGTATTATATGGCGAGCTCTCCACTGGCCACCGTGACAGAGGTGCACCAAAGAAAAGGTACAAGGACTGCCTAAAGAAATCTCTTGATGCCTGCCACATTGACCACCGCCAGTGGGCTGATAACGCCTCAAACCGTGCATCTTGGCGCCTCACAGTTTGGCGGGCAGCAGCCTCCTTTGAAGAAGACCGCAGAGCCCACCTCACTGACAAAAGGCAAAGGAGGAAAAACCCAACACCCAACCCCAACCAACCAATTTTCCCTTGCAACCGCTGCAATCGTGTCTGCCTGTCCCGCATCGGACTGGTCAGCCACAAACGAGCCTGCAGCTGACGTGGACTTTTTACCCCCTCCATAAATCTTCGTCCGCGAAGCCAAGCCAAAGAAATCTTGCAAACCAATGGGATGAATTTATTCATTGAATTTTAAACCAACAACCTTATATTGCTTTTCCACTCCAACTGGCCAAATCAGTTCTCTCCCCCTTTGTTCTCATTTCTGACTTCCATCCACCTATCACCCACACACCTATCCACTGGGTTTTATTTGCCCTTCCTATGGCCTCCCTCTTGAGGTTCCACCTGCCCATCATCCCTCACTTATCAGGTGCCACATCACCTTCCAGCCTGTCTCTACCTGCCCCCTCTCCTTCCTCATCTGCCCATTTTTTTCTCTGTTTATTCATTTTCAGCCATCTGAAATCCCACTTGCCACTGTCTCCAAACTACCATGCCCTCCTCTTCTTCCTGATCCTGACTAAAATCCTTCTGAGCATCATGATCTTTTGAACATCCTGTCATTTCCCCTGCAGCGCGTTCCACATGGCCATCACCTTCCGGGTGAAGATGTTGCCCCGCAGATCCATTTTAAATCTTTTTCCCCTCAGCTTAAATCTATTCCCTCTAGCTTTAGATTCTTCTGGGGAAAAAAAGGTTATGACTATTTACCTTATCAGTGCCCCTCATGGTTTTGTAAACCCCTATAATGTCCCCTTTAATCTCCGATAATCCAGGGAGACAAGTCCCAACCTCTCCTTATAAATCAAGCCTAGAAATCCTGGTAAAATTCTTCTAAGTATTTTCTGCACCTTTTCCATCTTTCCTACAGTTGGGTGGCCAAAACCATGCACAATACTCCATAGTTGTTACAAAGGAGCAAAAGAAGGCCATCCGGCCCATCGAGCCTGCTCTGCCATTCAATTAGGTCATGGCTGATCTGATGATAGACTCACCTCCATCTACCTGCCTTTTCCCCATATCCCTTAATTCCCATACTATGTAAAAATCTCTCTAACCTTGTCTTAAATATATTTGCCGAGGTCACCTCCACTGCTTCAATGGGCTGCAAATTCCATATATTAACCACCCACTGGGAAAAAGAAGTTTTTCCTCATCTCCATCCTCAATCTACTACCCTGAATCTTAAGACTATTCCCCCTTGTTCTAGTTTTCCACACCAATGGAAACAACTTATCTACCACCTATGCCTTTCATAATTTTATACATTTCTACAAAATTCCCTCTCATTCTTCTAATTTTCAATGAGTACAGTCCCAGATGACTCAATCTCTCCTCATAGACGAACCCCCTTAACTCTGGAATCAACCCGGTGAACCTCCTCTTCATTGCCTCCAATGCTCGTACATCCTTCCTGAAGTAAGAAGACCAGAACTGCACACAGTACTCCAGATATCCAAGTTGGTAAGTTAATCACCCCATGTAAACTTTGTAAATTGTAGGATCTGGGTGTAGATGATAAAAATGTATACAGAATAAAATGATAATCAAGTCTTCTTCTTCTTTGGCTTGGCTTCGCGGACGAAGATTTATGGAGGGGGTAAAAAAGTCCACGTCAGCTGCAGGCTCGTTTGTGGCTGACCAGTCCGATGCGGGACAGGCAGACACGATTGCAGCGGTTGCAAGGGAAAATTGGTTGGTTGGGGTTGGGTGTTGGGTTTTTCCTCCTTTGCCTTTTGTCAGTGAGGTGGGCTCTGCGGTCTTCTTCAAAGGAGGCTGCTGCCCGCCAAACTGTGAGGCGCCAAGATGCACGGTTTGAGGCGTTATCAGCCCACTGGCGGTGGTCAATGTGGCAGGCATCAAGAGATTTCTTTAGGCAGTCCTTGTACCTTTTCTTTGGTGCACCTCTGTCACGGTGGCCAGTGGAGAGCTCGCCATATAATACGATCTTGGGAAGGCGATGGTCCTCCATTCTGGAGACGTGACCCATCCAGCGCAGCTGGATCTTCAGCAGCGTGGACTCGATGCTGTCGACCTCTGCCATCTCGAGTACCTCGACGTTAGGGGTGTGAGCGCTCCAATGGATGTTGAGGATGGAGCGGAGACAACGCTGGTGGAAGCGTTCTAGGAGCCGTAGGTGGTGCCGGTAGAGGACCCATGATTCGGAGCCGAACAGGAGTGTGGGTATGACAACGGCTCTGTATACGCTTATCTTTGTGAGGTTTTTCAGTTGGTTGTTTTTCCAGACTCTTTTGTGTAGTCTTCCAAAGGCGCTATTTGCCTTGGCGAGTCTGTTGTCTATCTCATTGTCGATCCTTGCATCTGATGAAATGGTGCAGCCGAGATAGGTAAACTGGTTGACCGTTTTGAGTTTTGTGTGCCCGATGGAGATGTGGGGGGGCTGGTAGTCATGGTGGGGAGCTGGCTGATGGAGGACCTCAGTTTTCTTCAGGCTGACTTCCAGGCCAAACATTTTGGCAGTTTCCGCAAAGCAGGACGTCAAGCGCTGAAGAGCTGGCTCTGAATGGGCAACTAAAGCGGCATCATCTGCAAAGAGTAGTTCACGGACAAGTTTCTCTTGTGTCTTGGTGTGAGCTTGCAGGCGCCTCAGATTGAAGAGACTGCCATCCGTGCGGTACCGGATGTAAACAGCGTCTTCATTGTTGGGGTCTTTCATGGCTTGGTTCAGCATCATGCTGAAGAAGATTGAAAAGAGGGTTGGTGCGAGAACACAGCCTTGCTTCACGCCATTGTTAATGGAGAAGGGTTCAGAGAGCTCATTGCTGTATCTGACCCGACCTTGTTGGTTTTCGTGCAGTTGGTAGGACTAGAGTAAACACAGAGTCAGTAGCCTAGTTCTATGCTTTTTGGCTCTATAAATGCCGATATTTCAGATTCATAGTTGAGCTGCTTGGAATGGTCCATTTGTGATCAACACAGTGCTGACTGGTCAACCTTTCACTTGTTGATGAAACTGATCTTTAACCAATCCCTTGCCATGGCCTGGGACCTGAGGCCATTACTTCTTGTATACATTGTTAGCCTCCAATCTCTGTAAACCACTGAGCTGAGTTTTCCTGATTCATCTGGATCACTGAAGGAAACCTCAGGAAAGAATGGGGCCTTAGGTTCAGTCTGCTACTCAGGGCTACCAAAGGAATGGAAGTGAATAGTTTTCCTTAAAGGTGATGGAGGAACAAAGCATAGGAAGTTAAGTACTTGAGGGCAATTTGTGCTGATAGCAAGAGAAATTGAAGGTGGAATATGAATGCAGAAATAAGAATAGATAATTTGGATCAAGTTGTTCAAAAAACTAATTGATTTAAAATTACATTTTAAATGTAGACATGCAGCACGGAAACAGGCCCTTCTGGCCCAAGAGCCTGTGCCAACCAAATACCCCAATTACATCCACAGTAGTTTTCAAAAGGTGGGAGGAAAGCAGAGCACTCAGAGGAAACCCATGCACCTGGGGAGAACATACCTTACAGAGAGCGCTGGATTCAAACCCAGGTCGCTGGCCCTCTAATAGTGTCATGCTATCTGCAACGCCAACCATGCAAATTCACAGATGTCTCAATACTTATCATCAACTATAATATGAATAATACAGTTAAGAATTAAGATTATAATTCTCCAGGCATTTCTTAATTTTGTGTTTTAATGAATGTGAGGGAAGAGACTTTGATACTAATTTGTTCATGTTTAATTTTGAAATTGTCCCCCTGTTTTAATAGAAGGGAATCTTTGCCTCACAGATGGTAAAAGTAAAAATACTGATGGGAACAACTTTGACACATTGGCTGTTCTTCATGAAAACAAAAATCCCAGCCAATATTTGGTTGGGAGTAGTCTTCTGGTTAATTATTTCATAGAAGAATATATAATAAATCATGCAAAAATGCCCTATTGCTCATGTCAGATGCCCTGAGAAATGGGCGACGCGGTTGGCGTAGTAGTTAGCGCAATGCCTTTACAGCATCAGCGTTCGGGACCTGCATTCGAATCCTGCGCCGTCTATAAGGAGTTTGTATGTTCTACCCATGTCTGCATGGGTTTCCCTGGGGGCTCTGGTTTCCTCCCACCATTAAAAATGTACCAGGGGTGTAGGTTAATTGGGTGTAAATTGAGTGGCACAGACTTGTGGGCCAAAATGGCCTGTTACCATGCTGTATGTCTAAATTTAAAATTTAAATTTAAAAATTTTAAATCATCTCTTCTGAGTTGAAGGCAAGGTCAGTGGTGGGTGATGCAAGGAATGGAAATTCTATTAACATCGGACACCAATACTTTGGGACTTGAACCATATTTAAGATTTTGAGAACTGATGCTTGATGTCAGCAGTGGAGGGTATGGTTTCATTGTTGAGATCATCAATGCTCACAAAGGCCAGTCATCCACACACCTCTCATTCAGGAAGAGCAGTATCCGCATCTCCTTTAGGCAGTCACTGAGGAGCACATATTGCTGACACAACTCAGCAATGGGTGGAGGGCTGTCGCAATGTGGCCTCATTATTGATGAAAGCAAAGCTTCTCCGTTGGAAGCTGACAAGACCGTGATGGGTGAAGGCTGTTGGAATGAAACCAATTCCCTTTCCTAGCTTTGACTTTGATACAGTGCTTTGTGTTGGACAAAAAGTTCTTGCTTTTGCCAGCATTCTTAAAATGGAGGAAGCTGAGGACATTCTGATTGGTGGATGGAGAGTAAGAAACTTAACTCCAAAATAGTGATGTCGAAAACAAGAGGATTTAGGTTCAAAATAAAGTGTTATGGGAAAAATGAGGAATAACTTGTTCACTAAACTGTGGCAGCTGCACCAAGCTACCTGCAAACAGCTCCATCCTGGTGGGTGAACAAGGAATCCGCAGATTCTGTAGAACCAGAACAACATACAGTGCTGGAAGAACTCAGCAGGTCGTGCAGCATCTGTGGAAAGCCATAGGAGGTTCTAGCCCTTCATTTGGGTTGAGAAAAATCAAGCCTATACCCAAATAAAAAGGTGAGGGTTGGGGAGAGGAAAGGGGGTGGGGTGGTTAGTGAGCACAGGCTTGCAGATGATAAGATAAGAGAGGCATAAGAGGAAAGAACAATAATGAGGTGAGAGATGATCCAGGGAGGGGACAGAGGACTGAGAAAAGATGTTCTAGAGCAGAAAGGAAGGATAGGGGTTGGGGAGCCGGAAGAAAGAAGGTGTGGGTGATAGGCAAGGGAAAGGAAAAGAGTCTGAGGATTGAGAGAATGTAAGGGGTGGGAAGAAATAAGGAATGGGTTAGGGTAGAAAGTTACTGGAAATTGGAGAACAATATAGATGACTACCAATTCCAAATCTTGAATGAACAAGAAGAAAGGTTGAATAATAGTACCATCTCCCAGGTAATATTATTTATCCTGCCTTCTTCTCCTATCAATCTGTATAAGAAACTCTATGTTTGACATCTCTCCTTGACTTACTTTCCCAGCCTTCCCCAGTATGTCCTAAGCTAGTGTTTGTTCGAATCTGTCCGATTAAGTTTGTACTCAGATCAGAGATCTGATACAATCCCACTCAAAGTCCCGAGATGCCTTCTGTGACTATCTTCAAAGTTAACCTTCAGGTCTTCTTTGATCTCCCTGCAGCCTAAAATCAAACCATCATCTTCTGACCACTTTTCTCACTTGGTCCCAATCTGGTAAACCTAACCCTAACCAAATCAACTCCGTCAATGGCATTGCTTCTCAGCACCAAGATTCTTGATCTGTTCAGAGATGTCTCAATGGTATTTTCTCAGTCTACTTTCCATGTTGCTGACCGTTGCTCCACCTCCACCTATTTCGATTGCTCTCCAACTGCTTCCACATGTTTCATTGTTTGCCTGACACCCAACCACTTAGTTATGGTGAGACGCTGAAAGGGATAAGACTACTTCCTTCAGACATTATCACCACCCACCACCCTGCTACTGATTCTATCCCAGGTGCTCACCAGTTTACATAGGTAGAATCAGCTTGTTTGCAATCTTGCTTTCCTAATAACTTTAAGCTGTTTATACTGGGCATGTGCACGATGACAAGCACTACTGGTTCCCTCTGATATATTGGCTATATCAACTTGCCTGTTCTTTAGATGCAATTTCATCCCTTCATCACCTCCAGGCATTTTAATGCTTCGAGGCAGTATGATATTGCGTGGTTTGATATAGTATGGTATGATATTGCGTGGTTTGATATAGTATGGTATAATATTGCGTGGTTTGATATAGTATGGTATGATATTACGTCGTTTGATATAGTATGGTATGATATTGCGTGGTTTGATATAGTATGGTATGATATGGTATAATCGAGTTCAAGTCATCATCTGATTGTATCTATACAACTTGGTGAAACAGTATCTTTCCAGACCATGGTGCACACACAAAAACACACAATACACAGCACAAAATGATCACATAAACAATCCAAAAATAAAATAAATATTTGGGATGGTTATTGATCATCAATCTTACAGCCTATGGGGAAGAAGTTATTCCCCAGCCTGGCACTTCTGATTTTGATGCTTCTTTACATCTTTCGTGACAGTAGTGGATTAAAGATACTGTGCACTGGATGGAAAGGGTCTTCTACAGTTCCTCAAGCCCTGTTTCGACCATGTTCCCAGTAAATGTCATCCATAGCCAAAAGGGAGACCCAGTAATCCTCTCAGCTCTTTACATAGTCCACTGTGTAGACTTCAATTTGCAACTACCATTCCAAACATGTGATGCAGCCGGGCAAGACACTTTCAGCTGTGCTCCTGAAAAAGATTGTCAAGATTGGGGTCTTGCCTTTCTTCAGCTTGATATAACATGGTATGGTATGACATGATAAGTCCACGTGACATAGGCGCAGAAATAGCCTACTGAGTCTGTTCTGCCATTGCACCATGAGCTGATCCACTCTCGCACTCAGACCCACCACTCCCTGGCCTTCTCCCTATAACCTTTGGTGCCCAGGCTAATCAAGAACCTATCAATCTCTGCCTTTATGTCCTCAATGACTTGCCCTCCACAACTACATTTGCCAGCAAATTCCACAGATTCACCACCATCTGGCTAAAGTAATTCCTCCACTTCTCTACTCCAAGGGGATACCCTTCAATCTTGAACATCTGTCCTCTTATCTTAAATGCTCCCATCATGGCAAACTACCTTTCTACATCAACTCTGTCCATGCCTTTCAACATAGGAAATGATTCAATGAGAGCTCTAATTTTCCTAAATTCCAACAAGTATAGGCCATGAGCTGTCAAATGTTCCATATATGAAAACCATTTCAATCCCAGAATCATCCTTGTGAACCTCCTCTGTACCCTTTCAAACATCAGCAATATTTTTTAAATGAGGAACTCACAATGTTCCAAGTGAAGTGCAGTGCCTCAACCTCACTTCCCTGTTCTTATATTCTATTCTTCTTGAAATGAATGCCAACATTCCATTTGCCTTCTTCTCTGATTGCCACTCAACCTGCAAGTTTACCTTCAAAATATCCTGCACCAGGATTCTACCAAAGTGCATGACCGTGCAGTTCATGACAACGTCTTTCATTTGCCACTTCTCTTCCCATTCTCCTCATCTGTCTACGTCCTTCTGCAGCCTCCTGCTTCCTGGGCTGATGGAACACTCATTGCTGAGTCAGTGGACTTCTGTCTGCCCGGTCACTGGAGCTCCCGATCCTGATGCCTGATTTCTTACTCCAATTCCTCCCCTGCTAGGTCTACCCCACACACACACCTGGGAATCCAGTGTGTGTGCATGGTAGTAGGCCGAGGAGAGGGTTCAGAGTCAGTGTTGTAGAGCCCTGCCGAAGAAAGAAGGACGGAAGGGGAGTGGAGCGGAGGGAACACCACTGAGCCCACGGCTCCGCTCCTACTGGGAGGCTGCTCTCTTTGATGACATCAGGACAAGGGGGGATTCTTCTGATCACTTGTGGCTGGGAGACAGTGGCGTGCAATTTGAGAGGGAAATTTGGAGAGAAAAATCAATAGGAAAAGGTAAAGAAGAAATGGAACGAGAGGGAAGGGAGTTACCTGAAATGAGGACAATTGTCATTCTAATTTCATGTCAGGTGGATTTTTTTTCAACCAGTGAGGTCAGTTTGCCTCCGAAAAAATTTCAGATAAATGAGGATTTCAGGCAATTGGAGTTGTACTGTACTTTTTTTTTTTTTTAATTAAATTTTTTATTTTTCACACCATAAATCACAATAGCCATGATATACACTTTTTCTTTTCCACACATTTACAGTGAATTTTTCTCCCCCCCCCTCCCTCCTCACAAGCCACCCCCCCACCCACCCCTCTCATCCATCTCTCATCCATTTTAGGTATACAATCTAGGTTGCATTAATTCAGTCAGACAATGTTGTCATTCAACAAAAATACACCAGAAATTCTATGAGTCCATTCTTTTCTTTTCTTCTCCTTCCATCAACTTAGGTAATGTTTGTTCCCGGTAGGTTTTCGCTATTGTATTTAATGTAAGGCTCCCATACTTGTTCGAATATTTCAATATTATTTCTTAAACTATATGTTATTTTTTCTAATGGAATACATTTATTCATTTCTATATACCATTGTTGTATTTTCAAATTATCTTCCAATTTCCAGGTTGACATAATACATTTTTTTGCTACGGCTAGGGCTATCTTGACAAATCTTTTTTGTGCATCTTCCAAGTCAATTCCAAATTCTTTATTTTTTATGTTACTTAGGAGAAAGATCTCTGGATTCTTTGGTATATTGTTTTCAGTTATTTTATTTAATATCTGATTGAGATCATCCCAAAATTTTTCTACTCTCTCACATGTCCAGATTGCATGAATTGTTGTTCCCCTTTCTTTTTTACATCGAAAACATCTATCAGATACTGTTGGGTCCCATTTATTTAACTTTTGCGGTGTAATGTATAGTCTGTGTAACCAATTATATTGTATCATACGCAGCCTCGTATTTATTGTATTTCTCATCGTTCCAGAACATAATTTCTCCCATGTTTCCTTCTTTATCTTTATATTTAAATCTTGTTCCCATTTTTGTTTAGTTTTACCATTTGTTTCCACATTCTCCTTTTCTTGCAGTTTGATATACATATTTGTTATAAATATTTTGATTAACATTGTATCTGTAATCACATATTCAAGGTTACTTCCCTCTGGTAAACTCAAATTGCTTCCTAATTTATCTTTCAAGTAGGATCTCAGTTGGTAATATGCCAGTGCTGTATCTCCAGTTATATTGTACTTATCTCTCATTTGTTCAAAGGATAAGAATCTACTTCCTGAAAAACAATTTTCTATTCTTTTAATCCCTTTTTTTTCCCATTTTCTAAAGGAAAGGTTGTCTATTGTAAAAGGGAGTAGCTTATTTTGCGTCAATATTAGTTTTGGTATTTGATAATTTATTTTATTTCTTTCTACATGAATCTTCTTCCATATATTGAGGAGATGGTGTAATACTGGAGAAGTTCTATGTTGTACCAATTTTTCGTCCCATTTATATAATATGTGTTCAGGTATCTTTTCCCCTATTTTATCTAATTCTAGTCTCGTCCAGTCTGGTTTTTCCCTTGTTTGATAAAAATCTGATAGGTACCTTAATTGTGCGGCTCTATAATAATTTTTGAAGTTTGGCAATTGTAAGCCTCCTTGTTTATACCATTCTGTTAATTTATCTAGTGCTATCCTCGGTTTCCCCCCTCTCCATAAAAATCTCCTTATTATTTTCTTCTTTAACTCTTTGAAGAATTTTTCTGTCAGTTGTATTGGCAATGCCTGAAATAAGTATAGTATCCTTGGAAAAATGTTCATTTTAATACAGTTTATCCTTCCTATCAGTGTTAGTGGTAGCTCTTTCCAATGCTCTAAATCGTCCTGTAATTTTTTCATTAGTGGATTGTAATTGAGTTTATATAATTGGCCTAGATTTTTGTTTATTTGCACACCTAGGTATCTTATTGCCTGCGTTTGCCATCTGAATGGGGATTCCTCCTTAAATTTTGAGAAATCCGCGTTATTCATAGGCATTGCTTCACTTTTATTTACGTTTATCTTGTATCCCGACACTTCTCCATATTCCTTCAATTTCTTATATAGTTCTTTTATTGATAGTTCTGGTTCTGTTAAGTACACTATCACATCATCCGCAAATAGACTGATTTTATATTCCCTGTCTTTTATTTTTATTCCTTTTATATTATTATCTATTCTTATCGATTCTGCTAGTGGTTCTATAGCTAGCGCAAACAATAATGGTGATAGTGGGCATCCCTGCCGCGTTGACCTGCTTAAGTTAAATTGCTTTGATACATGTCCATTTACTGTCACTTTTGCTAACGGTCCCTCATATAATGCTTTAATCCAATTAATATATTTCTCCGGTAAACTGAATTTTTGCAATACTTTGAACAAGTAATTCCATTCTACTCTGTCGAAGGCCTTCTCTGCGTCTAAAGCAACTGCTACTGCCGGTGTTTTATTTCCTTCTACTGCATGAATTAAGTTAATAAATTTACAAATATTGTCTGTTGTGCGTCTTTTTTTGATAAATCCAGTTTGGTCTAAATTTACCATTTTCGGTACCTGTTCTGCTAATCTGTTTGCTAATAGTTTAGCTATTATCTTATAATCTGTGTTTAGCAGAGATATTGGTCTATATGACGCTGGTGAGAGTGGATCTTTCCCTTGTTTTAGTATCACTGTAATTATTGCTGTTTTACATGAATCTGGTAAGTTTTGTGTCTCATCGATCTGGTTGATTACATCCAGGAGGGGCGGTATTATTAGATCTTTAAATGTTTTGTAGAATTCTATTGGGAGTCCATCCTCTCCTGGTGTCTTATTATTTGGTAAATTTTTTATTATCTCTTGTATTTCTACTGTTCCAAATGGTTCTGTTAATTTATTTTGTTCCTCTATTTGTAGTTTTGGTAGTTCAATTTTAGTCAAAAATTCATCTATTTTCCCTTCTTTCCCTTCGTTTTCAGTTCGGTATAATTGTTCATAGAATTCTCTGAAGTTTTCCTTAATTTCTTTTGGATTATATGTAATTTGTTTGTCTTTTTTCCTTGTTGCCAATACCATTTTCTTAGTTTGCTCTGTCTTAAGCTGCCATGCTAAGATTTTGTGTGTTTTTTCACCTAGTTCATAATATTTCTGTTTTGTCTTCATTATATTCTTCTCCACCTTATATGTTTGTAATGTTTCATATTTTATTTTTTTATCCGCCAATTCTCTTCTTTTGGTTGTATCTTCCTTTTTTGCTAATTTTTTTTCTATGTTTATTATTTCCCTTTCCAACTGCTCTGTTTCCTGATTATAGTCCTTCTTCATCTTGGTTGCATAACTTATTATTTGTCCTCTAATGAATGCTTTCATTGCGTCCCATAGTATAAACTTATCTTCCACTGATTCCGTATTTACTTCAAAGTACATTTTTAATTGTTTTTCAATAAATTCTCTAAAATCCTGTCTTTTAAGTAGCATGGGGTTTAATCTCCATCTATACATTCTTGGAGGGATGTCCTCTAGCTCTATTGCCAATAACAGGGGTGAGTGGTCCGATAATAGTCTAGCTTTATATTCCGTTTTCCTAACTCTCCCTTGAACGTGGGCTGATAACAGGAATAGGTCTATCCTTGAGTATGTTTTATGTCTAGTCGAGTAGTATGAGTATTCCTTTTCTTTTGGGTTTTGTTTCCTCCATATGTCCACAAGTTTCATTTCTTGCATTGATTTAATTATAAATTTGGTTACTTTGTTCTTCCTGTTAATTTTTTTCCCCGTTTTATCCATATTTGGATCCAAATTCAGATTGAAATCCCCTCCTATTAGTATGTTCCCTTGTGTATTAGCTACCTTCAAAAAGATATCTTGCATAAACTTTTGATCTTCTTCGTTAGGTGAATATATATTAAGTAGATTCCAAAGCTCCGAATATATCTGACATTTTATCATAACATATCTCCCTGCTGGATCTATTATTTCCTCTTCTATTTTAAATGGCACATTTTTGCTAATTAATATAGCCACTCCTCTTGCTTTTGAATTATACGATGCTGCTGTTACATGTCCTACCCAATCTCTCTTTAATTTCTTGTGCTCCAATTCAGTTAAGTGTGTTTCTTGGACAAATGCTATATCTATTTTTTCCTTTTTCAGTAAATTTAGTAGTTTCTTCCTTTTAATTTGGTTATGTATTCCATTAATATTTAGAGTCATATACTTCAGCGTAGCCATTTTATATTTTGTTTATCTTCTCTTTCCGTTTTTCCATCATTACCTTTCCTCCTTTTCCATTTCTGTTTTCTTATTTTCAACTCTTTACCAGACAACATTCCTACAACATCCAACATTTTCCTTATTCTCCTATTTCTATCTTCTTTATCCCCAATCTCCCCTTCCCCTCCTGAGTTGTCCTTTATCCCTTGTCGGACAACCACATCTCCCTTCTCCATTTGGATTTGCGAATCCACTCGCAAGCGTCAACTGATTTTGCAGTGACCGCTCTTTTCCCCCACCCAGCCCCCCCCAGAAAAGATTTCACTTTTTATATGTCACAAAGGTCACTCTTTTAATTCCCTCCTTATTCTCTCTATTCCCTTACCTTCCCTTATTAATTCTTATCTATACTATCTATGTTTTCCTCTAATTACAGATACTTTCACGTATGCCCATTGTCTCTATTCACTCTTATACCTCTTTACCCGCATACATATCAATTGTGGTCATTTTTACCCTCATTACCCGTCTTCATCCCTCAGTCTATTTTTGTCTTTACCCACATACATATCAATCGTGATCATTTTTGCTCTCATTACCCGTCTTCATCCCTCAGTCTATTTTTGTAATTGTTCTGCAAATTTTCGTGCTTCTTCTGGATCCGAGAACAGTCTGTTTTGTTGTCCTGGAATAAATATTTTCAATACCGCAGGATGCTTCAGTGTAAATTTATATCCTTTCTTCCATAAAATCGCTTTTGCTGTATTGAACTCTTTTCTCTTCTTTAGGAGTTCAAAGCTTATATCTGGATAAATGAAGATTTTTTGCCCTTTATACTCCAGTGGTTTGTTGCCCTCTCTTACTTTTTCCATTGTCTTCTCCAGTACCTTTTCTCTTGTAGTATATCTTAGGAATTTTACTACAATAGATCTTGGTTTTTGTTGTGGTTGTGGTTTAGGGGCCAATGCTCTATGTGCCCTTTCTATTTCCATTTCTTGCTGTAGTTCTGGACATCCTAGGGCCTTAGGGATCCATTCTTTTATAAACTCCCTCATATTCTTGCCTTCTTCATCTTCCTTAAGGCCCACTATCTTTATGTTATTTCTTCTTTTATAATTTTCCATTATATCTATTTTTTGGGCTAGTAATTCTTGTGTCTCTTTAGTTTTTTTATTAGATTCCTCCAATTTCTTTTTTAAGTCTTCTACCTCCATTTCTGCTGCTATTGCCCGTTCTTCCATCTTGTCCATTTTTTTCCCCATTTCTGTTAAGGTCATATCCATTTTATTTATTTTCTTTTCTGTGTTGTTTATTCTTTTTCTTAAATCATTGAATTCCTGTGTTTGCCATTCTTTAAATGACTCCATGTATCCTCTAACAAGATCAAGTATATCCTTTACCTTGCCTTTCCCTTTATCTATTTCACTGTATTCTTCCTCTTCTTCTTTCTCTGGGTTGGCCATCTGTTGTTTCTTTGATGCCCTTTCCTCTTCTTCTTTCTTGTTTCCATTGTCTTCTGTGGTCTCTTCTTGCTGCAGGTGTTCTGCAGCTGTCGTTGCCGGCTGTGGAGATCGACTCCCCAGCTGGTCCCCCCTCCCGTCGGTGTGTTTTTTTGCATGCGCATCGCGCATGCGCGAGGAGTCGCGCATGCGCGGTTGCGCACTTTTACTCGGCTCTGTGAGCCATTGTTGTAGTTCTTTTTCTACCGACCTGAGGTAGTGGGGTCCTCTCTCCACAGCAGGCCTCTTCGGACAGGTAAGGCCTTCACCTTTTTCCTCCGTTGTCTTCTCTTCCTCTCTTCTTTCCGTTGATTTTGATTTTTCTCCTTTTGTCTCCATCTTCTTTCCACCTTTATACTCATTTTTCTTTAACTTGTATTTCTGTGCCTTTGTGTTTTTCTTTGTTTTTCCCGACTTTTCTGGAGAGGGCTGGAGTTCACCGTCCGGCCACTACTCCATCACGTGACTCCTCGAGTTGTACTGTACTTGATGAAGTTTTTGTATCCTCTGATATTATTTCCCAGTTTACATTCATATTTATTTTCCTTCCTTATGGGTTTTTTTTAGTCGGCTTCTGCAAGTTTTTAAAAACTTCCCAATCCTCTATCTTCCCACTCATTTTTGATTCCTTGTATACTCTCTCTTTTGCTTTTACATTGGCTTTGTAAGTCACAGTTGTGACATTTTCCTATTTGAATATTTACTATTTTTTATTATGTATTGACCCTGTTAAAAAATACAGAGAAGGTTGTTGACTTCAGGAGGGCCTAGGGAGATCACACTCCCCTGAAATTGACAACTCTACCGTTGAGGTCATCAAGAGTATCAAGTTCATTGGAGTGCAGCTGGCAGAGAACCTCACTTGATACCTTAACATCAGCTCCAAAGCCAATAAATCCCAACAGCGCCTCTACTTCCTGCGAAGGCTGAGAAAAGTCCATCTCCCACCCTCCATCTTCACTGCATTCTACAGAGGATGCATTGAGAGCATCCTATTCAATTGTATCACTGCTTGGTTTGGAAGCTGTAGCACCTCAGACCGTAAGAGTCTGCAGAGGATAGTGAAGTCAGTGGGAAAGACCTCTTAATAGCATGGAGGAAATCTACTACACTTGATGCAGGCAGAAAGCAATAAACATTGTGGAAGACTCCACATATCACGCATGTAAACTGTTCTCCCTTCTGCCATCCGGCAGGAAGTACCGAAGCACTCAGGGCCTTATGTCCAGAGTGGGGAAGCAGCTTATCCCCCCAAACCATCAGGCACCCGAACACCCAGTACAGATGTGCATAGTGCATCATGGGCTTTCAGTGTATACCTCTTAATGTGTAATATTTTAACGTGTTAACTGATTTCTTGACTAATATCTAGATAACTATACTCCGTGGTCCTGGAGAAATGCTATCTCGTCCTACCGTGCAAGCATGTTAACTTGTCCTACAACATCATGGGCGACAGTCTTCACTCCATCAAGGACATCTACAAGAGGCAGTATCTTAAGAAAGCAGCCTCTATCCTCAAGGACCCCACCACTCATGCATTCCCCTCCGCTACCAATGGGAAAAAGATACAGGAGCCTGAAGAGGGGGACACTTTGGCACAGCACAGCTTCGTTCCCGCTGCCATCAGATTCATGAATAAACAGCAAACCACTAACGCTGCTTTATTTTGACTTTTTCTTTGTATTGCACTATTTTTCTTTATTTGGTAAGGAGGTTTATATAAATCTTTGCACTGTGATGTGGCCGCAAAACAACACATTTTGTAACAGGCTCATGACAATAAATTCTGATTCCAATTCTGATTCTTCCGCTGCCTCCTGCACCATCTCCTCAGCCACTCATTTGCCTCTATTATATGGTATTATGTGATATTAATAATATTGCATGAGAGTTTCTTTCTTCTTTGGCTTGGCTTCGCGGACGAAGATTTATGGAGGGGTAAATGTCAGCTGCAGGCTCGTTTGTGGCTGACAGGTCCGATGCGGGACAGGCAGACACGGTTGCAGCAGAAAATTTGTTGGTTGGGGTTGGGTGTTGGGTTTTTCCTCCTTTGTCTTTTGTCAGTGAGGTGGGCTCTGCGGTCTTCTTCAAAGGAGGTTGCTGCCCGCCGAACTGTGAGGCGCCAAGATGCATGGTTTGAGGCGATATCAGCCCACTGGCGGTGGTCAATGAGGCAGGCACCAAGAGATTTCTTTAGGCAGTCCTTGTACCTCTTCTTTGGTGCACCTCTGACACGATGGCCAGTGGAGAACTCGCCATATAACACGATCTTGGGAAGGCGATGGTCCTCCATTCTGGAGACGTGACCTACCCAGCGCAGTTGGATCTTCAACAGCGTGGATTCGATGCTGTCGGCCTCTGCCATCTCGAGTACTTCGATGTTAGGGATGAAGTCGCTCCAATGAATGTTGAGGATGGAGCGGAGACAATGCTGGTGGAAGTGTTCTAGGAGCTGTAGGTGATGCCAGTAGAGGACCCATGATTCGGAGCTGAACAGGAGTGTGGGTATGACAACGACTCTGTATACGCTAATCTTTGTGAGGTTTTTCAGTTGGTTGTTTTTCCAGACTCTTTTGTGTAGTCTTCCAAAGGCACTATTTGCCTTGGCGAGTCTGTTGTCTATCTTGTTGTCGATCCTTGCATCCGATGAAATGGTGCAGCTGAGATAGGTAAACTGGTTGACCGTTTTGAGTTTTGTGTGCCCGATGGAGGTGTGGGTGGGCTGGTAGTCATGGTGGGGAGCTGGCTGATGGAGGACCTCAGTTTTCTTCAGGCATGAGAGTTTATTATCATAAACAAATGCACCAAAATTCTTATTAGGTGTGGCCACACAGATAGATAAAATACATCAACAACAATGGTAGAAATTAAATTACCACAATGAATCATGAGACAGAAAAAGTAAGAATAAATTTTAAAAAAGGCTAGGTAAATAAATATTCACAGTTGAGGTCGGTGCAATAAGAGCAGTGCTCTGAACCATAGGCCACACAGCCCACAAACAGACCCTTTGGTCCATCCAGCTTGTGACGAACGATTATCCTGCCTTGTTGCATTGACCTGCAGCCAAACCATTGTCCTCCTCCCTTTACCTACCAAAGTTTTTCTCTGGAGTCAAATATAACAGATGAAAAAAATTATATCGAACTAACCTATATAAACTGGTCATATTATTCCTACACAATTTAACATCCATTTCCACAGAAGTACAAAGCGACAAAATAATGTTTTCTGGTCCTTGGTGCAAAACATGTAGGCACACAACAAGACATGGTTGGCAAAGCGGCATGACACAGTTGGCATAGTGAGGTGACCTAGTGGGCACAGTGGTTAGTGATCAGGTCAGGGGTTTGAATCCTGCACTGTCTGTAAGGAGTTTGTACTTTTTCCCTGTGTTTGAGTAAGTTTTCCCCAGGAGTCTGGTTTCTTCCTACCATTAGCAACATACCAGGTGTGTAGGTTAACTGAATGTAAATTGGGCAGCATGAATTCATGGGCCAAAATGGTCTGTTACTGTGCTGTATATATATGTCAGTTTGAAATTTAAATTTAAATAACACACATACAGATAAGCAAAACATATGCAGGACAAATATACATGTACAAAAGTAAAGAAATATTGTTTAATAAATAGTAGAGTCTTGGCTGGTTAGTGTGAGCAGTTCCTTTTGTCATTTAGCATTCTCACTGCCCATGGGAAGAAACTTTCTTCTCATCCTGGTGGTCCTGTCTCGGATACTCCTGTACTCTTTCTCAATGGGAGTAGCTGAAAGATGCTCTGTGCTGGGTGTGGGGGTGGGGGGGGGGGTGGTGGGTCATGTCCTCAATGATCTTGTGCACCCTTTTCAGACAATACATCACTTCACTGGGAAGGAGGGAGATCCCAGTGATCCTCTCTGCAACTCATGATCCTGTAGATTGACCACCAAATCAATTCTCTACAGTAACCATACCACATTTTGATGCAGCCAGCCAGGTGGCTTTCGATGGAGCTCCTGCAGAAGATTGAAATGATGACGGCCGGTAGTCTTGCCCGCTTCATTCATCTCAGGAAGTGAAGTCACTGTTACTCCTGCCTGACAAGTGAAGAGTTGTTGTGTGTCCAGGATAGATCACTTGCTTAGTGTATTTTGAGAAATTTGGTGCTCTCTACTCTCTCCACTATCACATTATTATGTATAGAGGAAGGTGGTCATTCCCTCTCCTCCTGAAGTCCTGATCATCTCCTTCATCTTGTCCACGTTGAGAATCAGGTGATTATCCATAATAACGAGAGTTTCCATCTTTTTGTCATTACGGATGACTCTGTTGGAGCTGGATCTGGTGTTGCAGGTGTAGATCAGTTGCGTGAACAGGAGCAGGCTTAGAACACAACTTTGAAGTGTGCCAGTGCTCAGCATGGCAGTCCATGAGGCTCTGCTACTGACCTGGATAGATTGAAGTTGTCTATAAAGACCTCCGTCAGTTGGTCTGGGCTGTCCTTCAGGTATGTTTTCTTGTCCTGCTCTCTTATGTGGGGTTACCTTGGATAGGGTTCTCCTCACCTTGGCTGCAACTATGCAGAATTTATCAGGGGGACATGGAGCTTTTTTGTGTCATTGCATACAAATTCAACAAATATTCCTTTCAAGTTAGGCACAGGGGCAAAGGTCAATTTGATCTGTGAGCGGAACATCAAGGCAATGAAGACAAAGCCATGCATCTGTACAAATCCTGTACATCTCAAAGCCTTCAATGGCCAGAGCATCGATACAAAAAGTACATGTAAATTCAAGATGAAATTTAAAGAGTGCCACGTCAGATTTGCAATAGTGCTAGATAGACATGAATCAATGCTTGGTCACAAAGCATGTGAAAACCTAAGCCTAGGCAGGAGGGCTTAAAAATATCAATGCACAAAACAACATAGAGGAAATACTGGATCAATTTTCAGACATCTTTAAGGGGTTTGGAGTTCTACATTCACCTATAAGATACAGTTAAAAGAGGATGCACAGCCAGGAGTGAATGCCCAAAGGCAGGTTCCAGCACCACTAAAAGAAAAGCTCAACCGAATGACAGCACTAGGGGTCATAAAGAAAGTGGAGGAGACCACAGAATGGGTGTGTGTCAAAAAGAAGAACAGTGACCTATGCGTGTATGCGTGGACCCAAAAGACTTGAATGTCAATATAAAGAGAGAACATGATCAGATTCGAATCAGGGATGAAATTACAAGTGAGATGGACAGTGAAATTTTTTTCTCCAAAATGCATGCATCCCAGGGCTTCTGGCAAATAAAACTGCATGAAGATGGCAGAAAAAAACTATACGTTTAATACACCGTTTGGCTGATACTCCTTTCCAAGGATGCCTTTTGGAATTTCCTCAACTCTGGAAGTGTTCCATAGGACAATGGAGCACACCATAGGAGGCATAAATGGGGTATGTGTGTACAAGGGTGACATGGTCCTATGGGAATCCACACAGGAGCAACACAATGAGAAGCTCATTAAAGTGCTCCAGTGCATCCATAAGTATGGATTAAAGCTAAACAGAGAAAAATGTCAGTTTGGTGTGAAGGAAATAATTTTTCTGGGAGATAAACTGTTAGAGGCAGGTGTGGAGCTAGACAAGAGCAAGGTGAAAGCAATTTTAGCGATACCCAGACCCACTGACTAAAATGGCATATTGAGAGGGCTGGGAATGATCAATTCATTGGTAAATTCATACCAAATCTACCTTCCCAAGCAATTTATCTAAGGAATTGCCACATGTGACAACCATGAGGACAAATGAGGATGACTGAAGACCATTCTAATTCCAGAACCACGACTTTTGATATTCTTTGACATATCCAGAAGGACAAAAATACCTATGAATGTTTAAAAAGTTGAAATAGGTGTACTACTATAGGCTGTGAGAAAAAAATTGGAGGCCAGTAGCATACGTATCAAGGACGATGACAACATCTGAAACTCAATATGCACAGATCGAGCAAGAGTGTCTAAGTCTGGTCTATGGACTCGAGAAATTCCACAGCTATGGTCAACCAACATTCGTGGTGGAGACAGACCACAAGCCATTAATAGCAATAATCAATAAAAATCTCAGTGAAATGTCGCTGAGAATCCAAAGACTGACAATAAAGCTACAATGTTCTGACTTTGAATTGGTGGACACACCAGGGAAACTTATTGTATTAGCTGATGCATTATTTAGGCCAATGACACAGAGTGAAGCACACAATGAGAGTTCCACAGAGACAGATGTGAATCTCTACATGAATCTGATCACTGAATCTCATCCCGTATCTGACATGAAATCCAATAAGCTGAAACAGAAAAGGACACAGTTCTGCAGAAGGTCATCAAGAATCTAAATTAAGGATGGCCTAGAGATGAATGTTAGCCATAAGTCAGAGCTGAGCTGAGTGTTGTCAATGGGCTTCTACTCAGAGAGAGCAGAATTATCATTCCTCAATAACCGTGACAAGAGATGCTGAAAAGGGTGCATGAGGGGCACCTTGTTATGGAAAAGAGCAAGAGGAGGGTGAGGACTGTGGTTTATTGGCCAGGGATAAACACTAACATTGACAGGATTGTTTCCAGCTGTGAGACCTGTTTGAAACATCATGCAAAGCAAACAAAGGAACCCATGATAATAAATGACATACCAGCAGAACCATGGCAGAAAGTTGGGACTGATCTATTCTACATGGATAGAAAGAATTACTTGCTGGTGATTGATTATCTATCGAACTATCCAGAGATTGCGCTGCTTCCTAGCATGCCTGTTGCTTGTGTGATCCAATTTATGAAATTGATCTTTGCAAGACATGAAATTCCTCAAATTGTCTACAGTGACAATGGACCATGTTACAGTTGTAGAGAATTCCAGAACTTTTCAGAAGAGCATGATTTCTAACATGTGACTTCAAGGTCCTCTGCATCCACAGTCAAACAGCAAAGCAGGGAAAGGAGTTCATAAACAATTGCTCAACAAAGCACTAGACAGTGGCTCAGATCCTTATCTAGCCCTATTGGGTTACAGAGCTACACCACTTGATTATGACATGTCACCTGCTGAGATTCTGATGGCACGTAGACTACGCACCACACTTCCCGACTCTGCAGACCCAAACAAAAACAGAGATATCAAAGATCTCAAATAGAAACAAAAGCATCTGCAATGGAGATAAAAAGCAAACTATGACAAGTCAGCAAGAAGCTGAGGGCCACTGGCAGAACATGACACAGTGAGACTCAGAGATTCCAACACTTGGGACAAAAAGGCCACTGTACTGGAGGAAGTAAATCCCAGATCCTACACTGTCAGAACAGAGGATGGTCAAATACTGAGGAGGAATCGAAAGAGCCTGCTGAAAATGCAAGAGACACTGCAGGAACGGACAAATGTAGAGATCCAGCCTGCACAGTAACAGTGGAAACACCACCAGTGCTAGACAGTAGTGGACCAGCAGACCCAATACAAGTACCTGTGTTAAGAAGATCCACACATGTTGTCAAAGCACCTGACAGGTTGACTCTCTAAAAGAAAAAGAACTGCACACTTAAATGTTTGTACTGCTAATGTGTTTATATTTGTGTTGAGCTTTAAGCAGAAACGAGTACTGTATTAGTGTATTATGTTGTTAAATTAAACAACTCAAGGAAAGGGGATGCATAATAAAGTGCTAGTGATCCTCTTGACCACTAAAGGGAGTGAGAGACTAGTTTGTGGCAGCTTCAGTTGGATTCAAGATGGATTCCTCCACACGGTCTTGTATACTTTAGCTAATAAAGTATAGTTGTTTTAAAATAACCCAGTTTTTTTATTATAATAAGAATAAACATCACATATCCCAACTCTTCTACTCAATACTTAGACATAAAGCTCTTTCAATGATGTAAACAGATTGTTTGATGCCCCTGGAATAGTTTATGGTTAGGTAGTTCATGGAGATTTGGGAGTTGGTTTGCTGTTGGAAACAAATCTGTTCTTGGATTTAGAAATGCTGCACTTTGGGCTTCTATAACTCTGCCTGAAGGTAGCAGCAGGAAGAAATGATGTGCAGGGCATGGGGGTCCTTTACAATATTGACTGCCTTTTTGAGGAAGAAGCACATCCCATTGATGCCTTCAGTCGGCAGAAGACCAGTGTCCATGTAAGATAATACCGTGGTTTAGTATTATAGTCAGTAAGGAAACTCCTGAATAATATGAGAAAATTTCTCTGTGCAGATCGTTAAAGTGAAGCACAGGATATGTAATTAAGCTGATAATTTCCAGATGTATATCTTTCTTGTTCTGTGAGATTACCAGTAGATATCTCTGTCTCTGGAACAATGGTAGGTGTTACAGCTAGGCATCCTGTTTTGAATATTAAAT
The DNA here is from genome assembly GCF_036971445.1 of Narcine bancroftii. NCBI lineage: Eukaryota > Metazoa > Chordata > Chondrichthyes > Torpediniformes > Narcinidae > Narcine > Narcine bancroftii. The sequence goes on along the minus strand of NC_091469.1, from coordinate 141,384,303 downwards.
GAGATCATTGCAAAGCACAATTCAGAATTCTCACACAGTCAGAGGCAGTTTATCTTTGAACAGCAGAATGCTTCTGCAGAAAGGATGATGTATATACCAGAAATGTGGGGAAATAATTTATGGATCACCTGACCTTTGACTATTAAAGAAGGTTTTGTATTCTGTAAGAAAGGCAAATGACCACTCCCTTTCTGAAGCGAGACTGAACTGTTTATATTCGTGTCTAAAAGTTGTCACCCTTTCCTATGATAGACAATGAGCCAAGACTGAAACAACTTCCACACACCATCTATCAATTATTTGCGTCGTCAATAGAAAAGCATATTTAGAAATCCAGACTGCAGTTATTATTCAATCACTCTAAATCTTGCATGGAGATATATAAGAGATCATAGTAGATGTGTGACGTGCTGAGTTTCTCCAGTAGATTTGTGTATTGAACTCGACCCCAACATCTGCAGACTTTCTTGTTTAATTCCATGCAGAATTTTAGCCAGTGCTCCTCCCCTGCACCTTCCTCCCTCCTCTCCTCTCCTTCTCCCCCTCCCCCCACCATTTTAATCAGGCACCTGCCTGCTTTTGCTTCTACCTGACAAAGGGCTCAGGCCGGAAACATAAAAGGTAAGGGTAAAGGGTCCGTTATTGCCAATGTAATACTATGTTTTGAATGTAACGTACATGAAATTCTTTATCTTTGTCTACAGTAAAGAAAGGAAGAGAGGTGCCACTTTGTCCAGTGCCCCTCCCAGAAATGAGGCCCCAGGGAGGAACGTATTTGCGACCCTTGGTTGATTACCCCTTTGCTTCCATGTGTCCTGCTGAGTTTCTCCAGCACGTTTGTGTGTTGCAGGTTCTTCGTGGATGCACTGCACACAATTAAACAAGCTGTCCTGTGGTGGCTAATACCCTTCTTATGGATAATAAATAATCTGCAATTGGGCGACATAATAAATTGACAAAGCCTGAGGAATGGACAATTGCCATCCTTGCAGTCTTTAATATACGTACTAAATGTCATGTACTGTTGTAGAGCTCATCGAAAGAATCAAAGACTTGTTGATCCAAATAAAGGCTTTTATTAGCAAAAGACAGGAGCTCTTCACAGGTGGCCGACCAGTCCGGAATGATCCGACCTGGCTAGGGACACAACCCTTTAAGGCCCAGACAATAGACAATAGCTCTCAGCCAATCGCTGTAAGCACAGTCTAGATACAGTAACTATATACACTATGTACTTTGGCGATAGATCTGTACTATCACAACCGTTTAGTCTGAATCAATGGTCTTTTAGTGAAAATTACCTGCAAAATGGAATCCTTGATTGAATCAAGGTCACAACTCGGAAGTTCTGGTGTTAATCCCTCAATTAACAGAAATATCTCGTTGAGAGGTGACTCAATAGAGGATCCTCTAGGAGGGGACTTCGATGAGGTGGACAGCCAGCACCTATTTCCCAGGGTGACAAGAGCAAATACCAGAGGACATCTCTTTAAGGTGAATGGAAGAAAGTTCAGGGGAGGTGTCAGAGGTAAATATCTTGCACAGAGAGCGGTGGGTGACTGGAATGCATTGCCGGTGTTGATGGTGGAGGCTGGTACAATAGAGGTGGAAGAAAGTTCAGGGGAGATGTCAAAGGTAAATATCTTGCACAGAGAGCGGTGGGTGACTGAATGCATTGCCAGGGGTGATGGTGGAGGCTGGTACAATAGGGGCAATCAAAAGACTCTTAGCTAGGCACATGGATGAGAGAAAAATAAAGGGTATTGGTGTGAGATAAGGGAAAAATTAGATTGTTGTGGATGAGTTTACATAGGTCAGCACAGCATCATGGGCTGAAGGGCCTAATCTGTGCTGTAATGTGATATGTTATGTCCGCGAAGCCAAGCCAAAGAAGAAAAAGAAGTCTTTGCATGTGGAGACCAGCTGCCATATTTTCAGTAGTGCCAAAATGACCAGATCTCAGAAGTATGTATGTAGTTGGCTGTTTAGTGCTTTGGAACATCTTGAAGGGTATTAAGTAAAAGCAAATCAGAGTCCTGGAGTCATAGGGTGATAAAGCTCAGAAACAGGCCCTCAGCCCACGATGTTTATACTTAACTATACTAGTTCAATTTACCCGCATTTGATGCTCAGCTATCTGCGACTGGGTAATTCAAGTGCTTCTAAAGTGTTTCATTTAATAAAAAAAAAATTAAAATGTAACATTTAAACTTAGACGGACAGCACTGTAACAGGCCCTTTTGGCCCAATCACGTCCGATTGACCCACAACCCCCGGTATATTTTGGAGGGTGGAAAGATACCAGCACCCACGCAGGACGTAGAAACACCTTACAGGCAGTACTAGATTCGAACCCCTGTCCTGATCGCTGGTGCTGTCGCACCATTGTGCTAACCACTTTGCTAACCGTTGTGAGAGTATTTGTCTCTTCCACCTCCTCAAACAGTGCATTTCACATTTCAGGTACTGAAAAGACGAATCACTCAGATTCATGATCAAAGACAAGCTGTCTTTCTTTCATGCTGTCAGAAATATTTAAAAAGTGGTTTATCCCAAGCATTGAATCCAAACCTTTTAGTCACACAATTGTCAGCTTTTATTACCTCAGTCCCAATCTCAGCTGATTGCTACCTTCAGACAGAAGGTACAGAACACTGAAATCCAGCACCTCCAGGTTCAAGAACAGTGTTTTCCCCAACAGTTATAGGCTCTTGAACTTCCTTTGCAAGCCTAACCATAAACTACTCCAGGAAAACCAAAAGATCTTTCTGCGCCATTGAAACATCTGCCACTGTAAGTATTAATTCATCTATCCTTTTATGTTTACAACTTATTTTTTCCATCTCATGACATAGTAGGGGGCGCCACGCTGTTACAGTGCCAGTGATCGGGAGTGGGGTTTGAATCCCGCACTGCCTGTTCTCCCCGTGTCTTTTGTGGGTTTCCCCCAGGGGCTCCAATTTTCTCTCACTGTTCCAAACCTACCAGGGTTGCAGGTTGAATGAGTGCCATGGGCTCTTGGGCTGAAAAGGCCTGTTACCATGTTGTATCTGTAAATTATTATTGTTGGTGTATCTTGAGACGTGATGTGATACACTTTATTGCCATTCTGACAGCAAGTCAGAATTTTGGGACATCTGTACATTGTATGTTTGCATGTGAGAATAAGTTATCATTCTCCTCATTTGGAAATGAGGTATTATGAGGAGTCCCTCTTCTGTTGGTGGAGATTGACCATGGGTATTGCCTCTCTGGTTGTCACTGGTTTGTTTAGCAGCGTCAACTGTGGCTATAGAAGCCAATTCTAGAATGGCAGGCTCTGGCAAAGTTGCTGAAAATATAGGGCATCATTGAATTGTTGTCCAGTGTCAGTAACTGTAAGCAGTTTTTTTCCCCCTGCTGAGGTTAGGTGAGACAATAACCAGAGGACCTGTGCTAAAAGTGAAGGAGAAATGTTTAAAGGACCTGGGGGAATTTCTTCACACAGAGAGGAGAGAGTGTAAACTGAGCTGCCATCTGAAGTGGTGAAGGTGGGCTCCATTTTGACATTTAAAAATTTGTATAGGTAGATGGGAAGGGTAGGGAGGGCTGTGTACCGGGTGCAGGTGATTGGGAATTGGAAGAATAATTTGTTTGGTACAGCGCAGATGGCCAAAGAGCCTGCTGCTGTGTTGTAGTGTTCTACAGTTCTGAGAATTAAAGTTGTAAGACTTCTCGAGACCATTAAGCTATTCAATAAGATCAAAGCTTATAAATTGTCCTATTCCCTTTCCTGTCTGGTCTGTTCATCTCTTAATTCCCTTAGTGGCTGAACATCATTAAGATAACATTTGGTTCCACACATGTGTGATGATTGAATACCAAAACAGCTGCTTTATGGAGAGCTGACTGAAAGCAAATGTTCATGCGGTGGACATAAAAAAAAAGATTCAAAGACTCTCCTGGATTTTCAACACTGACATTATACCGGCATTGGATTGTCCTGTTTGGCTTACCCACACCAAAAAAAAAACAGTGCTTATTCAAATGAGTACATTAGGATGAAAGAAGTAAAGTAGAAAAGAGAATCTTGAAAATCAAGAACCACTCATGCAAACTTGCACTTATGTGAGTGGAGTTTTCAAGCTAAGGTGAGTCTAATCAGCCATCTTTGTACCCATCATAATGTTAAAGACTAGATGTCATTGTCTGACTCGCGAACGAATAATGAGTAAGTTTGTACAGAAATACATTCTGATTGATCAGTTGATGCATGGTACTAATTTCCTTCATTATGTTATGATACAAAGGTGTACAAAATGTTAAAAAATCAATTTGACCATCAAATGATTTGAGAACTAGTTTGAAAACTGTCATAACTTTCAAGCCAATGTCCACAAACCCAGAACATTATTTCTTCAAATACCCAGTAAACTGCAAACACAGTAGTTGGTCACACTATCAAAGTATCAGTGAGAAAATACTGCCCCGATTAATGTTCAGTTAGCCTTGTGTCGATGCATGAAGAAACAGATTTGGGATCATTACTGTTGGATTCAATATCCAAATCGACATCTGACAGGCTGCCTTTGGAAAGAAAGATGGATTATTAGCATGAGTAGGGCCATATCTCAGCAGAAGTAGAGGCCAAAAATATTTAAACAGTGCAGTAATATCCAACAAAACCTGTCAAAAACTGGACTGAAAATGTAAACCAGATCAAGGCTGCTTTTAATAAAAAAAATAACACTTTTCAAAGTTTATTCAAGGTCACTTTGGAATCATAAGGGCTATCTAAAATGTTTCTTTCTGGTGCTCCACTTCCCTCAAGTGTATCTGATTACAAATAAAAGCAAAAATTGCTGCAAACACTTAGTTGGACAGGCAGCATTGGTGGAAGGAGGAAAAGGGTCCCAGACTTTAAATATTAACTATTTCGTCTTCTGCCATTGCTGCTTTTGGCTGCTTGCTATATTTATTTCAGGTTTCCAGCATCTGCAGCACTTTTTTTCCTTTTCAGAATCTGATTCTATTTGAGAAGCTTGTTGTTTTTGCCTATTTTATTCTGAAAGGTTGTTTGAAATAATCTACATACTCTCCACCACGAATTACGTACCAACGAGAACTGAACGTTTCAGCACTCAGCGGCTCAGGCAGTATCTTCAGAGAGAGAAATAGTGCAAGTTTCAAACTGATGGTACATTGCTTTTAGATGTAGAACATGGTAATGTGACCTTCTCGCCGATGAGCCCCTGCCCCCTCTTAATATACCCAATTAACTTACAATCACCATATGTTTTTGAAGGTGGGAGGAAAGCGGAGCTCCCGAACGAAACTCGGGCAGACAAGGGGAGACTTTCTTACAGACAGCACTTCAACAGCTCTTGAATACTAAATCTCCAGATTTTTCTGCTTTCCTCATCCTCAAACCTTGGTCATACACAACCCATATCTACTTCCCTCTTCGGATCCCCGACCGGGATGGTTTATTGAATTGACTGAAATTGTTTGCTTGAGGTGTGGACTGAGATACAGTGAAAAATGCTGTGAAGCAGGAATATCGGCAGAAGCTGTGGTTGTAATTTAATACACATAAGTGCTGGAGGAGCTCAGCAGGTCACACAGCATCCAGAGGAAGCAAAGATAGTCAGCATTTCATCAAGGGAGGTGCAGAAAGCAGGCAGGTGCCTGAATTTAAAAAAAGGTGGGGGGAGGAGGGGAGAGGAAAGGAGGGAGGAAGGGGCAGGGGGAGAAGCACAGGCCAACTGGCAATATGTCAAAGTGGATATTTTAATTTTAATTTTAATTTAGACATGCAACACGGTAACAGCCATTTTGGCCCACGAGTCCATGCCATCCAATTACTTCACTTCCCCAGTACATTTCAAAAGGCCAGAGCCCTTGGGGAAAACCCATGTAGACGCGGGAAGAGCATACAAACACCTTACAGATAGCATGGGATTTGAACTCTGGTCCTAATTGCTGGCACGGTAAAGGTTGCACTAACTGCTACACCAACCGCGCTGAGAGCAGAAAAAGAAAAAAGCTGAGAAGTGATGGATAGAGTGGGTAGCTCTGAACAGAGAGGATCATGGGTGGGGAACTGAAGGAAAGGGGGAGGGAGAGAGACAGAGAGAGAGAGAGAGAGAGAGAGAGAGAGAGAGAGAGAGAGAGAGAGAGAGAGAGAGAGAGGCAAGGGAGGGGCTTAATGGAAATGAGAGAAGTCGATGTTAATGCCATATATGTTTGGAAACTACGCAGACTGAATATAAGGTCTTGTTCCTTCATTTTGCAGGAATCCTTTGGTTTGGCATGCATGAGCCCTGTACAGATGTCAGTGTGGCACTGAGGCAGGGAATTTAAATGATTAGCTGTTGGGAGTTCCCCATTATCGCAACAGACAGAGTGATATCCAAATCTGCATCCTGCGTCTCCAATGTAGAGAAGACCACAATAGGAGCACTGGATGCTGTAGATGACCCCTTCAGATTCACAAGGGAAGTGTTGGTAGGACTGTTGGAAGGACTGTTTGGGAACCCAAATGGTGGTGAGGGAGGAGATGTGGACACAAGTGGAGCATTTCCTGCAGTCACAGGTATAGGAACCGAGAGGGAGATGGATGAGTGAATGAGGGTTTCATGGGGGGAACAGTTGCTCCAGAAGGATGCGATCGCATTGCAGGGAAATTTCAGAGAATAATATGTTGGATGTGGAGGCTGGTCAAGTGATAGGCAAAGGCAAGGGGAATCCTATCCTTGTTGTATCATAAGGCAGAGGGGCCGGGGCAGGTATGAGGGAAATAGAGGAGATACGGACTGAATTGGTGGCAGTAGTGTGCTATCCAGATAAGTCAATCTGTACATTGTACAACCAGTGGAGCAAGAGCAAAAACTAAAGTGTAGTGGTGTTAACACAAAAGGTCTCTTCATTGGTCAAAGCCTAAACCAGACCTGTCTACATACAAAACCCCCTTCTTATCAGTTACCTAGCAACATGAGGTCACATGATTTGATACCCCAGATTAAACCAAATTCTGATTGGTCATCCTCCTCACCTGAAGCCACATGACTAGATACATGGACCAGATGATAGCCCTAGGAATATAAACAGCAGCACATGTGATTTTGTCACTTTGTTATCCTGAGCCTACTCCTGCCTGTGATTTGTGGGCAAGTGCTTGAGAACCAAATGAGTGCCATAAAAGGTGGGGGCTCATTGTCCTGCAGGACCATCGTCGTTCACCTGGTTTGACGTACATTCGAATCTATGGCTAGATAGCAGTGGTGCACTATTAGCCAGAATCAGACATACACAAAGATATAGACTGTACAATAGGCTTTAATCCACAAAGACTTCCACAGAGTCAGGCTGGCTGTGGCTGCAGCAACTCTGAATGAGGCCTCGGGAGGCCGGCGCAGGCTTATATCCCGGAGGGTGAGCGACATCCGACCTGGTGGTGCTTGATCCATTCAGGCTGACTGATTGACAGCCGGCCAGGTGTTGTCCTGTCCCCTTACACTCCTGTAGGTGCAGAGGTTTCCCCCTGCAGTAGGTCGGTGGAGTACCACCACAATAGCATCTTTAATCTGTGTGCCATGCCTTTATAAACATTATTCCTTCAGGGGTAGAGTGTACTGTTTGTTCTCACTCTCTGAGGTTCTAAATATTTTCTGTGGTGTGCTGTACAACAGGCTTTATTCCAGTATAAGTCTGAACACCAGTTTAGGCCTTGATGGCTCCCCATGTGACTGGCTCAGGAGGGGCCAGCTCAGGTTTATATTCATGTCGATTGATTGACAGGCAGCCAGGTGGAGTCAGCCCCTGAGATGGTCTTCCTGCGGGAACAGAGATTTCCCTCCTGCAGTAGGCTGGTGGTCGTATCATCATACCTTCTCTTTAGTAAACCTGCATGCTAGTGAAATCAGGTCATAGGCAGATGTTCTGTATTCTGGTTGTGAATAAAGTTTATGCTTTGATATGAACACTTGTCCATAGATGTAACTCCTCGAACCCTTCAAATCTTGTACCTCATCCTTCACCACCACCATGGGATAATGTTACAGAGTATATAGAAATGCTTTTGGGAGATAAATTGGGAAAGGTTTGTTCGAGTAGTTTACACGCAAACACTTTAAAACAGATCTTATTTAAAATACTGGAGCTCTGCCCCATGCTAGACATATCAGGGCCTCAGAGATTTTGCAAGAGACTCAAGAGAGTGCTCAAGAGACTTCACTAATGGATTGTTGTTTATAAAAGGCAACAGATGAAAGATCTTGCTGGAGCCGCACATTGTCTGGAAGAGAACTTGAGGGACATGATAATTCAAGCAGAGAGAGTCAAACAGGCTTTTCTCTCCGACAGAGAGAGACACACAGGGACCACTTGTGCAGTGTTACAGCTAGCAACAGTAGCTGAGACTGGAACAGGACAAGATGGCAAGCTTATGGAAAGCCCATTTGTAAGACAGCCTGGTCAAAGCTCTTGTTGTTCAAGCAAGAAGAGAGGACTGGCTGTCTAATGTTTCACTTGGAATAAGAAAAACAAAAAGGCACTCTGTGGTGACCTGAAAGAAAGAGGTTATCATCTGGAGAACCCTGAGGGGGGCAAGTTTCATCGGCAAGACATAGTTGTTAGTTGTAGGTCTCCAGCGTACAACAAATATCTCTTTGAAAACTGACAAGAATCTTCCTGAGTGGTAACCATTTACCTTTCAAGCACCAAAGCCTGGTGAACTTTATAAATGTTAAATTCTGTGCACAGTATAAGAATTGCCTGCAACCAGTGAACTTGAAGGAATAAGAAGTGAGATTGGACTGTGAGCCATAGAACTTTTCTGAACTTACACACACATTGCTGCTGGGTTTTGGGGTCCTCTGGGCTCGTAACAAACAAACAAAAGGTCAGGATATGGTGTCATAATCCAAGGTAGAATGTCACTGGACTCATTGCATTAATCTGTGTTTGTCTGACAGATTATATTTCCATGCAGAACAATGACTGATCTAAAACACTTCCCCCTCCATAGATACTGGGTGACCTGATGAGTATTTGCAGGACTTCCTCTGCCATCTGATTCCTGAATAAACAATGAATCACAGACACTACTTTACTTTGCCTTTTGCCTTTTCTTGCACTATTTTTATTTATTTCGAAACGTTTTATATCAATGCACCGTGATGCTGCCACAAAACAAGTTTTGTGACATGTTCATGACAATAAATTCTTCTTTATCCTCCTCTTCTTCTTCATCACCTCCATGTGCTGAAGGGCCTGCCCCATGACAAATGTTTCTTTGGCAACATGTTTCTCCAACCACTGGACTCATGGAATATTTTATTTCAAACTTAATCTTAATAGAGGTGTATGAGATTATGAAGGGCTTGGATAGGGTGGACAGCCAGCAACTTTTTCCTGCGGTGACAATAGAAAATACCAGAGGACGTTGGTTTAAGATGATTGGAGGAAAGTTTAGGGGAGATGTCAGAGGAAGGTTTTTTTACTCAGCGAGTGGTGGAAGGCATTGTCTGGGGTAGTGGTGAAAGCAGGTGCAATGGTGGCACTCAAAAGATTCTCAGAGAGGCATATGAATGCAAGAAAAATAGAGGGTTGCGGTGTGAGGTAGAGGAAAATTAGATTGTTGTGGTGCAGTATTCCATGGGTCGGCACAACATTATGGTCTGAAGGGTCTGCACTGTGCTGGAATATTCTGTGCTCTATGCTTAAGGAACATTTCTATAGTAAAGAACTGTCTAAAATGGAAATTGTTATCCCAGAGAATCAGAATTTACGTTGGATTTTGTCAATTTGAAATGCCTGGCAATTCCTGGAACATATCTAAAAATTCTAACGCTCGGCCCAAAATATTTTCAGCATCAATTATAAAATTAAGAGAAAGGATGCAATGTTTTGTAATATGTACTCCCAGTGCATCCTAAAGACGTTATTCATCACTTTTAGGTTATTCCTCATTAAAACAAGGTTAGAAATAATACTGAATGTGAAATTTAATCTCAGAGACATGGTTTAAACTCGAAACCATGCATTTTAATTCTATGCTGCAAGATTTTCATGAAGTCAGTTACAGGTACCGTCCATCAAAATTCTCTGTGGGGTTTTTTTTTGCCTGTGTTATTAATCTACACTTTCAATGTCTTTCAGGAAGTGAAGTTTGAAATTTTCTTTTGTATCCAATCAATATTTTTATTTTGAACCAAGGGCAAATGTATTCGTTTGTAAGTACCATCAATCTTCATCTGTGAATGTGGATTTAGATAAGCATTCTGGCTATCTAAGCCTGCATTACTTCAAATCTTTGACAGTATTTTATATAGCCAAACACTACCCACATTTGGCTCCTCTATGTGTGTAACCAAGACTGCATTATCAGTTGAGCTCTTCCCTTTCTTAGGTTGTCCTTTGGAATCAAGAATGACAATCTGTTGAGACACCCCAGACCTGCATGCAGTCCCCAAGTAATCCCTTTACTCTCGATAATCTAGGTTAGGCAGTGATAAGGAGAGGCAGCTGGACCACACAGAGAATGAAACCATGAATGATCCAGAAGCCACATTTAAACAAGTGGACATACCCATTTGTCAAAAAGACCTTCTGAATACCTGATTTTGACTCATAGAACTTCCAGAATAGTTTACAGGGTGTTCACACCACATGAGTGACCTCCTCATCTTTCCAGAGCATCCTATGAATTGAGTTAAGACATTTCTTCCTCTAATCCTTTATGTTTATGTTATGCTTGCAAGTCATTCTCCTCTGTTGATGTACATGGGTCTTTTCTATTCAAGATCTTTAAATCTCTGATAATATTTTACATCTCAGTTACTCCTCCCTTCAGTTTTACTTGCTCCGAAGAAAACAACTTCAGTTCAGAAAGCTTCTTGTCACATCTATAATCCTGCAGACCCGAGAACATTTTTGCAAATCTCCCCATGCCCTCCCTGAGGATATTATTTTCTTCCTGGAATGTGGTGACCAGAACTGTACCCAGTTCTCCAGCCGATCCTAACAAAACTGTAATATGGTTCTAACATGATTTCCTTCTTACCTTTTATAATGACCAATAAAGGGTGATATGGTTGGCGTAACAGTTAGGACAAGGCTTTACAGCACCAGTAATTAGGATCATGGTTCGAATCCTGCGCTGTCTGTACGGAGTTTGTATGTTCTCTCTGTGTCTGCTTGGGTCTTCCCCAAAGGCTCCGTTCAAAAGAAACTGTGGGTGTAAGTTAATTGGGTGTAAATTGGGTGGCATGGGCTCGTGGGTCAAAATTTTCTGTTCCATTCTGCATGTCTGAATTAAAATGTAAGAAGGCATGTAGTGCCTATCATGTGCCTTCTAAAGATTCAAGACTCCTTCATCATCATGTACATAAAAGGCACAATATCTGTCAATTTTTGCTTGCCGGGAAGGCCTGAACCCCCCATTGATAAGAGAAAGAGAAGCAACAGAGAGCCCTAACCGAGACACCGAGCATCTGTGGATTCGTGTCCAGCGCTCCTGCCATCTCTGCAGCTGCACAGACTCCATTTCATTTTAGCAGAGAACCTTCAGTGACTTTTCTACCTGTCCTGATAACTTCAAGGTGAACATTGACTCCAAGATCTCTCTGGTCCTCTGGACATCTTGCTGTCTGATATTATGTATTCTCTTATTTTGCCCACCCTCTCTAAATGGACATTGACTGATGGGAAAATTGCAGTAGTGATTTCTTTTGTTAGACTGGTACCTGGAATGGGAAGTGGCCTTATGAGGAAAGATTGGCAGGCTAGACTTGTGCCTGATGAAGTCAATAAAAAAATCAACGAGATCCTGAGGGTCCTTGCCAGGAAGGATGTGGGGAAAAAAAAATTTCCCTGTGGGAAAATCGAGAATTAGGTTGACCACACAGAGCAAAGATGAGGCAAAAATCTTTGCCTAGCACCCAAGTAAGTATCAGCAAAAGATTTCAAAATCCTTGTTTTAAGAAATTAGTTCCTTGTTTCCCTTGAAAGTCGAGCAGCCTGGGTGCTTCATGTGGCCTGTCCACTGACCTCACTGCTGCCACGTTGCTGTTGCAATGTCTACTGGGAAGCAGGTCAGGTCAGTGCTTAACTCTTTTCTCTTTAGTATCCTCCAGGGAAACCAAATAGGCTGCCATGGAGATGATGAAAAATGGGTTGGAGTGGAGTGGATGGTGAGGGGAAGAAATTGGAGATGGTTGGAGAGAGTGAGTGCTTCTCCAATCTCCTCAGAGATATGCCCAACTCATGGAGCCACATAACAGTGGCAAATGGCAATGGGGCCATTGCAGACAAGGCCACTGCAGCCACCTGTATCTCTTGGTCCAGCTTCCAGCATCTACAGTTCCCTGTGTCTCCACTCTCGATGAAGGGAATTAGGCAATAGGGCGGCATGGTTAGCACAAAGCACTTACTGGGATTTGAATCCACCAGTGTCTATAAGGAGTTTGCATGTTCTCCCTGTGATTGCGTGGGTTTCCTCTGGGTGCTTCAGTTTCCTCCTACCCTCTAAAAATTTTGCAAGGTTAGTTACATGGGTGTATCTGGGAACTGCAGATTCATCAGCTCAAAGAAACCCTCATTGAGCTGCATCTCTGAATTCATATAATCATATATAACCATATAACAATTAGAGTATGGAAACAGGCCATATCGGCCCTTCTATCCTCAACAATTTAAGTGAAACTCCATGATTCCACCTACCTGCTCCCTGCCCATAACCCTCCAAACACCTCACATCCATGTACTCATCCAACCTCCTCTTAAATGGCAAAATTGACCCTGCTGCAACTACCTCTTCTGGAAGATCATCCCACTCAGCCACCACTCTCTCAGTGAAGAAGCTTTCTCTTATGTTACTTCTGAAGTTTTTCCCCCAACCCTTAACTTATGATCCCTCGTTCCACTCTCACCTACCCTCACATCTACTCTATCTATTCCCCTCATAATTTTATATACCTCTATCAAATCCCCCCTCAACCTTCTATGGTCCAATGAATAAAGACCCAGTCTACACAATCTTTCTCCATATTCTATATACTGCAATCCAGACAACAGTTTAGTAAATTTTCTCTGCACCCTCTCTACCTTATTGGTATCCTTCCCATAATTGGGAGAAGAGAACTGCACCCAATATTCCAAACTTGGCTTCACCAATGCCTTGAACAATCTCAACATCACCTCCCAACTCCTATATTCTATGCTATGATTTATAAAAGCCAGCCTTCTTCACCATCCTGTCATTCAAAGAATGATGAACTGTTATTCCAAGAAATTCACTTGTTTTTCTCCCACTGAAATGGCTAAACCCACTGAGTTCCTCCAGCAGGTTGTTTTTTTTGCTCCCGAGTTCACTATCTGTCTCCGACAAAGTGTCTTTTTAGTGAGTGTACAGTTCAGTGATGTTTTCAAGCTTTGTTGGGACCAAGGTAAACTGCCTCAGGATCTTCGTGATGCCACCATCATCACCCTGTACAAAAACAAAGGCGAGAAATCAGACTGCTCAAACTACAGGGGAATCACGTTGCTCTCCATTGCAGGCAAAATCTTCGCTAGGATTCTACTAAATAGAATAATACCTAGTGTCGCCGAGAATATTCTCCCAGAATCACAGTGCGGCTTTCGCGCAAACAGAGGAACTACTGACATGGTCTTTGCCCTCAGATAGCTCCAAGAAAAGTGCAGAGAACAAAACAAAGGACTCTACATCACCTTTGTTGACCTCACCAAAGCCTTCGACACCGTGAGCAGGAAAGGGCTTTGGCAAATACTAGAGTGCATCGGATGTCCCCCAAAGTTCCTCAACATGATTATCCAACTGCACGAAAACCAACAAGGTCGGGTCAGATACAGCAATGAGCTCTCTGAACCCTTCTCCATTAACAATGGCGTGAAGCAAGGCTATGTTCTCGCACCAACCCTCTTTTCAATCTTCTTCAGCATGATGCTGAACCAAGCCATGAAAGACCCCAACAATGAAGATGCTGTTTACATCCGGTACCGCACGGATGGCAGTCTCTTCAATCTGAGGCGCCTGCAAGCTCACACCAAGACACAAGAGAAACTTGTCCGTGAACTACTCTTTGCAGACGATGCCGCTTTAGTTGCCCATTCAGAGCCAGCTCTTCAGCGCTTGACGTCCTGCTTTGCGGAAACTGCCAAAATGTTTGGCCTGGAAGTCAGCCTGAAGAAAACTGAGGTCCTCCATCAGCCAGCTCCCCACCATGACTACCAGCCCCCCCACATCTCCATCGGGCACACAAAACTCAAAACGGTCAACCAGTTTACCTATCTCGGCTGCACCATTTCATCAGATGCAAGGATCGACAATGAGATAGACAACAGACTCGCCAAGGCAAATAGCGCCTTTGGAAGACTACACAAAAGAGTCTGGAAAAACAACCAACTGAAAAACCTCACAAAGATAAGCGTATACAGAGCCGTTGTCATACCCACACTCCTGTTCAGCTCCGAATCATGGGTCCTCTACCGGCACCACCTACGGCTCCTAGAACGCTTCCACCAGCGTTGTCTCCGCTCCATCCTCAACATCCATTGGAGCGCTTACATCCCTAACGTCGAAGTACTCGAGATGGCAGAGGTCGACAGCATCGAGTCCACGCTGCTGAAGATCCAGCTGCGCTGGATGGGTCACGTCTCCAGAATGGAGGACCATCGCCTTCCCAAGATCGTGTTATATGGCGAGCTCTCCACTGGCCACCGTGCAGAGGTGCACCAAAGAAGAGGTACAAGGACTGCCTATAGAAATCTCTTGGTGCCTGCCACATTGACCACCGCCAGTGGGCTGATAACGCCTCAAACCGTGCATCTTGGCGCCTCACAGTTTGGCGGGCAGCAACCTCCTTTGAAGAAGACCGCAGAGCCCACCTCACTGACAAAAGGCAAAGGAGGAAAAACCCAACACCCAACCCCAACCAACCAATTTTCCCCTGCAACCGCTGCAATCGTGTCTGCCTGTCCCGCATCGGACTTGTCAGCCACAAACGAGCCTGCAGCTGACGTGGACTTTTTACACCCTCCATAAATCTTCGTCCGCGAAGCCAAGCCAAAGATACAGTTCAGTGATGTTGTGGCTGAGTCATTACTAACTGTACAGAAAATGATGAAATAGAATTAAAATTGTGGGAGTCTCTGTTTACAAAAAGGGGGGCAGCAGTAAGGAAATGATAGAAATATTTTCTCCCATCACCCACCTGCCCTTTCTTCTACACCATCCATTTTCTGTCATCACCTTGGCAGCCAGTTTGGCTATGGTAAAAGGAGTAGGCCAGCTGTGATAGTTTAATTCATTTCCAATCTTGTTGCAATGGTTAGTCATATTTTATTGTGAATGGAAAATGGTAGTCAGAGGTTTTCTAACAGTCATCTTTTGATCCGTTTTCACTTGGAAAGGAAGTAGTGAGTGTTGAGAACATTGATGGTGCCTTCAGGTGCTAGACAACGGAGGTGGCAAATGTGCGCTGGGGTGAATTTTACCCAGAAATTGCTGATCTAATTTTCCTATCAGTGTCTTTGTTTGGAAAAGAGTACAAATACTTCATAACGTATGCAATTAATTTTATGTATCATTTATGTACAAATGGAGATGCATATGGGTCATATGCATATGACACGGTTAGCACAAAGCGATCAGGACCAGCATTCAAATCCTGTAGCGAGTTTGTACCTTCTCCCCGTGTCTGCACGGGTTTCCTCCGGGTGCTCTGGCTTCCTCCCACCCTTCAAAAATAAACGACCTGGGACTTGTAGGTCAATTGGGGCGGCACAGGCTCAGCAAAAGGGGCTGTTACCGTGCTGAATGTCTGTATGTCTACATAAAAAATAGCTAATCCACAACAATCCTCTTTTTCCCTCCCTCACACACTTAACCCTCCATTTTTCTTTGATCTACATGCCTACCTTTCAGTCTTCCTTTCTGACAGAATGTCAAGTTTCAAGGTCATGGTTTACAACTTTTGTTTTAAAGGTTGTACAATGAGGCTGGTACATTTAAAAAAAAAATACTCTTAGGCACATGATGCAAGAAAAATAGATAGTTATGGGATGGGTATAAGGGAGGATAGGGTTAGATTGTTGTGTAGGTTATACAGGTCAACATAACATCATTGACTGAAGGGGCTGGTATATTCTACGTATATAGTTTGCTCTACAAACTAACATTAAAACCATTTAGCAGGTGGGATTTGCACATGAGTTAAAGAGGCATGGCCTATCAACCATTTTTATCAACAGTTACAGCCATACTCTTAGTTTTATTTGCTGATGTTTTCGTCACAGTACGCCCCACCCCCCACTCTGCCCAGTGCAAGATTCTGCAATCCTAATGTTCAGGGGAAGTTGGTGGGCTACTCACATAAGGTGGGGGTGGCCATGAGCAGAGTCAGTTAAGCACTTGGGACGGCAAGGTTTGTTGTATAGACTGGGCCTATCCCTTTTAGACCTTCATGAAATGTGCATTGGAGACACACGAGAAACTGCAAATATGTGGTAAACCACTGTTTGTCTGTTTGGGCACACCCATTGACCAACTGTACCTGTGGTCCCTCCCACAGGCTCCTGAGTAATGATGACTGTTTCACAGCCCCCTCCTCAATGCAGGACAGTTGAGCAGCATGGACGTGCCTTTGTTCTACAGCAAATAAAAGCCCATCAGTTTGCTCCTCTTCAGTCTTCTGGAGTCATTGACGGTGCATCAATTTTATTTGCCATGGTTTTTACATCGCAGCAGATCCTGAAGCCCGAGAAACTAGAGATCGGCCCTCAATCACCTGAGGCATCCACCAACTTTGAATTCTGACTACTCTGCTTCAAGGCACTCCTGTGTTATGCTATGATTGGCTGCCGCCAGCTGGACACGCCTTCCAAGACCGATCCTACCCCATGTTCCCCATTTCAATCTGCCTTAATTAGTCAACAAGGTTGATGGCTGTTTGAAACTATAGCTAGTAAAAGTTTATCAGTTTCACAACTTCAGTCTCTTGTGATTATTGAGTGTGCATTAATTTCATTTACAATAAATTTTCATGAGAGATGGAGAGGTACCTGAAACCCGAGAAGCTCAACATAGACTCTTGATCGTCTGACACCCTGAACACACTAGAACTCTGGTTACGCTGTTTTTGAAGACATCTTGATGGCAGCCGCGAATGTTATCATCATGGATGAAAATGACTGAGGCGCCTCTTCTCGCAAGTTGGACCTCTGGTATTCCTGATGATCAACAATGTCAGTTGATACACGGAGGCCATGGGGATACTGAAGGCCCAGTATCACAGGAGGGTAAATGAGATCTATGCCAGGCACCTCATGGCCACCAGAAAGTAGTGACCTGGTGAGTCAAAAACCGAGTACCTGCAGGCCCTCAGGAGCCTATGCAGAGCGTGCGACTGTAAGGCTGTGATGACCGACCAGAACACTGAGGACTTTATCCGGGATGCTTATGTGGCTGGCATCCACTCTGGGTACATAAGGCAGAGACTCCTAGAACAAAAGGTACGATCTACAGAGGGCAGTTGAACTGACAGAGGCACTGGAGGTGGCCCTCCAAAACTTGGATGATTACTCGGCCGGCTGTTTATCACCGCGGGTGCCGCTATCTTGGGACAGGGGATCATCCCACGCCGTGAGCGACTGGCTGCTGACAACATTCCTCTCCCCTAGTGACCTGACCTCAGCTGCCATTGCGGGTGATCACCCCAATTGCTACTTCTGCGGGCAGGGTAAACACCCGAGGAAATGCTGCCCTGTCAAGGAGGTGAGATGTGCTAGGTGCAGAAAAAAAAGGACATTATGCCAAAGTCTGCCAGTCCAAACCATCCGTAAAACCTAGCAATGTCGTTTGCGGAAAGTCACTACTCCGGACAGCGTGATCAGTGCCATTTCCTTTACGCACCAGCAACACCATGTTAGTCATGGGCATCACCATTTTGGACCATCCGACAAACACCATCTTTTCAAGTGTCCAGCTGTTCCCATGGGGGAACAGTGAGGGCGGCCATCTTGGGATCGAGGGCAACCATCTGAAGATCGTGAGCACCCATCGGACTCAGACAGAATATCTATACTGGCTTCTGAACCAAGAGGGATCACATGCACTCACCAGGTACATGATGTACATCCAGGTAAATGGGCACATTACGAACTGTTTATTTGATAGCGGGAGTACAGAAAGTTTTATTCACCCCAATACTGCTAAGCGTCTAACCCTCAAGGTATGGCCCACCAAATAGATGTAATCACTCGCATCCAAATCCATGGGCCCTGCGTAGTGACCATGACCATTGGCAGCATAGTTTACAAACATTTCAGACAGCTCATCATGCCACAACTCTGTGCCCCCTTTGCTACTGGGGCTGAACTTCCAGTACCAACTTCAGAACGTGACATTAAAATTTGATGAGCCCCATCCCCCCACTCACCATTTCAATGACCTATTTACAGACGACCCTCTCCGTGTGATCTGTGGCCTCTTGACTCTCAAGGTCATCTCTTCCCCCCCCCTCCACTGTTTGCCAAACTCATCCCCAACTGCAAGCCAGTGGCCGCCAGGAGCAGACAGTACTGTTCCACAGACAGGGTGTTCATTAAGTTGGAGCTTCAGTGTTTGTTCATTGAGGCCCTTGGGGGGCCCAGCTGGTTATGGTAAAGAATGGAGAAAAGGATAGGTTGGTCATAGATTACAGCCAGACCATCAACCGGTACACGCAGCTAGATACGTAGCCCATTCCCCGCATTTCTGATTGCGCAATATCGGGTATCTCCATGATCGACCTAGAGTCGGCATATCACCAGTTCCCGATCCGCCCTGAAGACCACCAATATACCACATTCGAGGCAGACGGCCACGTCAATTACTTCCTCCAGGTCCTTTTCGCCACAATCAATGGAGTCTCTGTTTTCTAGCTGGAGATGAACCACATGGTAGAACACTATAAACTGCAAGCCACTTTCCCATTCCTTGATAATGTGACCATCTGTGTCCATGACCTCCAAGATCACGATGCAAATCTCTGCAAGTTCCTCTGGGCAGCAAAACTACTGAACCTTACTTATGACAAGGACAAATGTGTGTTCCGGACAGCACAATTAGCCATCTTTGGCTGCGTAGTCAAGAACGGCGTCATTGACCCTGACCCCGACCATATGCATCCATCGCTGGAGTTACCTCTCCTAAATTCTCTCAAACCACTGAAGCAATGCCTCAGATTCTTCTGATTCTACTCTGAATGGGTCCCCAACTATGCGGACAAGGTTTGCCCATTGGTAAAAGCCACCACGTTTCCCCTGCTGGCAGAGGCCCAAGCTGCATTTGACTGTATCAAGGATGACATCACCAAGCAAGCATGCATGCTATAGATATGTCCACACCGTTTCAAGTGGAGAGCGATGTGTCTGACTTTACCCCGGTTGCCACACTCAACCAAGCAGGCAGACCTTTTTCTCGCACACCCTCCAAGGCCTTGAAATTTGCCACTCCTCAGTCGAAAAGAAGGCCCAGGACCTTGTGGATGCAGTACGCCACTGGAGGAATTACCTCGCGGGAAAACAATTCACCCTCCTTATGGATCAGCGAGCGGTCGCATTCATGTTTGCACCTCAAGCTGAGGGGCAAAATCAAGAATGATAAAATCCTCAGGTGGAGAATTGAACTGTCTCCTTACAAATACAACATTCTCTACCGGCCTGACAACCCCACTGAGCCTCTGGATGTTCTATCGCGTGGGACATGTGCCAGTGTCCAAATAGACAGACTGCAGACTTTCCATAATATGTCACCCTGAAGTAACTAGGTTTTTCCATTTTATTAAAGCTTGGAACCTAACATACTCTGTTGAGGAATTCCGGACAATGACTAAAAATTGCCTGGTCTGCACCACATGCAAACTGCAATTCTACTGACCAGACAAGGTGCACCTGATCAAAGCCACCTGCCCCTTCGAGCACCTAAGCATTGATTTCAAGGGCCCCCTTCCCTCCTCCAACCGGAATATTTACTTCCTTAAAATCATAGACAAATATTCACTTTTACCTTTGGCCATTCCCTGCCCAGACATGACCACGACTACAGTTCTCAAGGCCTTCCAAAATATCTCCATGCTTTTTGGGTACCCCAGCTTCATCCACAGTGACTGGAGGACCTAATTCATGAGTGATGAACTGCAGCAGTACCTGCTGGTCAGGAGCATCTCCAAGAGCAGGACCACCAGCTACAACCTTAGAGGGAATGGGCAACTGGAAAGAGAGAATGCCATGATCTGGAAAACCATCCTCCTGGCACTGAGGTCACGGGGCCTTCCCATTTCCCAATGGCAAGAAGTCCTCCCAGACGTACTCCACTCTGATCGGTCACTTTTATTTAAGGCCACTAACAACACGCCTCATGAACAAATGTTTGCTTTCCCTAGGAAGTCTGCATCAGGGACTACACTGCCCACCTGGTTTACTTCCCCAGGACCAGACCTGCTTCGAAAGCATGCCAGGCAATCTAGGACTGATCCATTGGACGAGAGGATCCACCTTCTCCACACTAACCCACAGTATGCCTATGTTGTCTTCCCTGACGGGTGCGAGGTGATGGTCTTGATCTGTGTTCTGGCACCATTGCGTGCGCCTCCGATCACCACCAACAGGCACTCCCCCCTCCCCCCACTGCTACCTTAGTGGTCCCTGATCCTGCTGCTGACCCCTCCACTGCTGGCTACTGTTGGCACCCTTGATGCACCAGCACCCCCCTCCCTTATCCCTTCACCTGTTCCCCCTCTCATTGACGAACTGTAACTGGTGACAACAGGCCAGCCCCACAGGGGTGGTACGGCAGAGTCTCAATCATTGCCAACTCGTTCGCAAAGGAGACCTCGTACAGACTTAATCTGTAAATATATATATCTATATTTGTTTAATTTACTTTCCTTCTCACCCCGCATGATGTACTGCCAATCAACCACAATCAGACAGAGAATCATGATTAATAGGTCTTCATCATCTTAAAGTGTCAACACAGCTTGCACGTTGCTGGCCCAGTTCCAAGGCAGGTACTGAGGGAGAGGTTTGGGTGTGACAGCCTTTATGTACAAGGCATTGGTGAGGCCAAATTTGGAGTACTGTGTACAGTTTTGGTCACCAAATTATAGGAAAGATATAAACAAAATAGAGAGAGTGCAGAGAAGGTTCACGAGAATGTTGACAGGATTTCAGGGTCTGAGTTATAGGGAAAGGTTGTGCAGACTGGAGCTTTTTTCTCTGGAGCATAGAAGATTGAGAGGGGACTTGGTAGAGGTGTTTAAGATTTTAAAAGGGACAGACAGAGTAAATGTGGATAGGCTTTTTCAATTAAGAAAGGGGGAGATTCAAACTAGAAGACATGGTTTAAGATTGAAGGGGGAAAATTATAAGGGGAATATGAGGGGAAATTTCTTTACGCAGAGGGTGGTGGGGATGTGGAATGAGCTTCCGGCAGACGTGGTCGAGGCGGGATCATTGGTTACATTTAAGGAAAGACTGGATCGTTACATGGATAGGAGGGGACTAGAGGGATATGGACTGGGTGTTGGTCAGTGAGACTAGGAGGGTGGGGATTTGCTACGGCATGGACTAGTAGGGCCGAACTGGCCTGTTCTGTGCTGTAAGTGGTTATATGGTTATATGGTTATATTGGAGGGAAGAGTCACGGGTCCAGGGGATTGGCCAGCTCATACAGTACATATTACATCTATACACATAGTGGTAGCACCACACAGGACTCTACTTAAAAAGGAGGGGCAAATACATTAAACCACTGTCCTGCTACGATTGGCTGCTGCTGGTTGGACGCACCTCCGTGAATCTCAAAATATGTAGTGGTGTATTCAGGATGGAGGTGAGAAGAATTGTTTATCCACCAGTGGCCAATGAATGTTCTGAACTCTAGAAAGCTTTGGAGGTTCAGCCACTCAGGTAATCAAAGCAAAGGTCAATAGATTTCTTGACAATAAGAGGATGGCACTGGTATGATAGTGGTAAGTGCAATACAATTATAGTACCAACGCCCCTAATTTGTATCCGTCATTGTCTGTAAGGAGTTTGCATGTCCTCCTTCATTGGCTTTTTCTTCTGAGTGGTCTGACACTTCAAAAACATACGGAGTTGATACATTAATTGGGTGGCACCGGTTTTGATGTCTGGATTGGGCTTCTAGCATGCTGCATAGTTAAAAAGAATAAGACCTGGAGTAAGTGGCATTGTGGTGAAACCTCGGCTTTGATCTGACGGAGCAATGGAACAGGCCCATCAGGCCGCATGGGCTACCCCTACTTGTATTCATTACTCAATGAAGCATTTTGTATACAGCAACATGGCAATGAAATGTTAAGCAACCAGAAGTCACACACAGTGGCTGGAGAGTCCTGCCTCAGTACTGAACCCGATGAGGCAAGTGATGGCTTGGCAACCCGGAATCGAACAATTCAATGCAGCATGGCATTCATTCAAGCAAAGCACTTTAGAAGCTCGTCACTCCCTGGCTGAAAGCTCTTTGCCAAATATCTGCATGGAAACCCAAAATGATTTTGTGCTTGAGTTTCAGACTGATGAAAGGTTCCATCAAATCCAGTTATTTCAAAGAATTAAAGAAACCTTAATTGGCGATGATGTATTTTGATTGCCTGCACAAACAAACTCTTGCCAAAATACACAGATTAAATCCTTGGAGAGTTTAAATCTTCCTTGCCCTATGGGGATACTTAAACATTTAGTTGGGAAGTTTTCCTTTATCATGTGTTCTGCATTCATCCTGACCATAGTTTTCATGCATTCTCACATCCCACAAGTAATGTATTAATTTTCTACAGCCCTATGACATTATTAATGCTTTCAGTAAATTGCAATGCTGGAAGACTTCAAAATTAAGCTTTAGGTTGGCCATGGCTTGTCATAACACTTGCTCATCACGGAAGCAAGCCCTCTGGCCCAAATTGTCCATGCCCACCATACTGTCTACTCAAGCTTGTCCCATTTGCCCACATCCTCTAAACAAGTCTTGTCCAAGCACCTGTCAAAATGTCTGAAGCCTGTCTCTGTCACTTCGACAGGCACCTCATTCCACATACTTGATGCCCTCTGTGTCTAAAGGTCATCTTTTAAAACTTTTCCCACTCACATTAAATTGATCTCTTCTAATTGTATGCTCCTCAACCTTGACAAAAAAGACTGTGACTATTTACTACCTTTAAGGGCTCCAAGCAGCAATACTTCACTTGTGAATCTGCAAGGGGTCACCTACTGCACCAGGTGATCCCATTGTGGCCTCCTCTACATTTGAGAGGTTGGATGCAGACTGGGAAATAGTTTCTTTGAGCACATTCAATGGACAACCTTTTGAATTCCACACGCTATTCCACACTGACTTGTCTATCCATGGTCTCATGCACTGTCGAACTGAATTGGAGGAACAATACCCAATACATATTTAATCTGGGCACTCTGCCACAAGATGGCATTAACATTGATTTCACCATTTTCTGTTAGTCCCTTATCTCTCTTTCTCTCTTTTTCCAAATCTGTCCATCTCCTTTCCTCTCCTTCCATCTGCATTCAGAGAGCTCATTACCTTACCCTTTCACTTCTCAGCCTTTATCTCTCTGCCCTCTGCTGATATCCACCAATGACTTCTTGTGTGTTGGCCTGTGCTCCTCCCACTACTATTTCTTCCCTTCTCCCACCCCCCCCTACATTTTCATTCAGGTGCCTGCCTGCTTTCTATTCACACCTTGATGAAGGATTCAGCCCTGAAACTTTGGTCATACACCTTTGCTTCCCCCGGATGCTGCGTGACCTGCTGAGTTTTTCCAGCACTTTTGTGCATTGTCCTACAATCTACAGAATTTCCTGTTCAAAAAGCTCATTTATGCCTGTCTTGGTTTTATAAAACTCAATAAGGCTCCCCCCTCAGCTACATTCTAAGGGGAAAAGTCCCAGCCTATTCAGCATCTCTTTATAATTAACTCCAGCCAGCCTCGGTAATATTTTTATAAACATTTTCTTCTCTCTTTTCAGCTTAATAATATATTTCATAAAGACCAGATGGTGAAAAATACTCCAAGTTTGGTTTCACTAATGTCTTTTCTCATTCTAACATGATGTCCTTACACTTTCCAGATAAATAGAATTATTTATCGGTACAGTACGTTTTTGATAATCCGAAATACTTGGGACTGGACACTCCATTTTTTGGATAACTGAGAAGTGGCTTTAAGCATCCCAGTAGCATTAGCAGAAAACTTGTATCGGCTGTCGTTAATCCCCTACACCTCCCCACTGCCATTGCCAAAACTCTCTGGGAGCCGAGGTCCCCGCTTGGATCCCTGACACCTCCCCACTGCCATCACCGAACCTGCCCAGGAACCAAGGTCCCTGCTCAGATCCCCGACACCTCCCCACCGCATTCACCGAACCTTCCAGGGAGACCAGGGTCTCCACTCCTACTGCCATCATCCCTCCCCAGGTTTGATGGCACCGAAAAATCAGTGACCCCCCCCAACCCCCGCCATTACCCTAATAACCCCAATTAGATTTGTTCTGATGCCGACTCTGGGGACAGCGGTGAGCCAAATGCAGTGAAGGGTAAAGAAGAAATGGAAAGAGAGGGAAGTGAGTTACCTGAAATGAGGACAATATCCCCAAGCACCACCTGGCCCATTGATTTTCTCCAGTCGCTCACTGATGTTATCAAATTGGCACTAACAGTGTGCCAGGATCCCAGAGCATGTTGGGTGAAAAAAAATTCAACTTGTGACGTCATGTTGTCGCCAACATTTTTTGGGGTAACTGAGAATTTTGGTTAAGTGGTTTTCAGATAATCGGAAACGTACTGCATGCCTAAGTCTCTCTGCTCTGCAACTCTCTCCAGTGCACTACTATTCACTGGAGGGATGGGACAAGGGGCAGTAGGAGATGAGTGAACCAGGGAGTGGTGAAGCCTCAGTGGAGAGAGGCTATTGATCAACAGTTGCAAGATCCATCCCACTCAGCCCCTCTCAATTAATTGCCTCTTCCTTTCCCCCTTTTCGGCATGGTTAGCATAATGTTTAGACCAATGCTGGGGGTTCAAATCCAGGCTGTCTGTAAGGAATTTGTACATTCTCCCCATGACTGCCTGAGTTTCCTCCAGATGCTCTGGTTTCCTCCCACCATTCAAAACATGCCATGGTTGTAGGTATAATTGGGTGTAATTGCACGGTATGAGCTCATGGACCGAAAGGGCCTGTACCATGCTGTATGTCTAAAAATTGTTCTTCCTCTGATTCCAACTGGTCTCTCTTTACACCTCCTCCCCTATTTATATGATCACAACATTGGTCTCCACATCACACCCTCTAGGACTCATCTTCCTCTGCCATACTCCTTTTTTTTCCCTCTTGCCTTTCTCTCTCTCTCTCTCTTTCTCACACACACACACACACCCACCATCACCCACCCACACGCACACCCACACCCACACCCATCCACCCTACACACACACAAACCCAAACCCACACCCACCCACACACATACACACACCTACACCCACCCACTCTCACCCACCCACACACACACCCACACACACACATACACACACCCACACCCACCTACCCACACACACACACACACACACACACACACACACACACACACACACACACACGCACTCACACCCACACCCACCCACACCCACACACACACCCTCACCCTCTCTCTCTCATTCTCTCCCTTGGTTTGGCCTCTGTCCATCATCCTACTCGCCAATCCCCTGTTGTTCCCTGACCAACCCCTCCCACCTTGTTCTCATTATGCTGGCTACCTCTACTCTACACTCTCAGCCTTGATGAAAGATTCCCGCCCAAAGCGTTGACAGTTTTTTTCCTCCAATTGATGCTGCGCGTCCCACTGAGATCCTCCAGCAGATTGTGTTGTTTTTTTTGTTGAAAACTTTATTTAAAGTCTTTAATCAAAATACAGTTAAACATAACAAAGAAAAGTGAAGAGCAAATTTTTATATATATTAAAAAATAACCCACCCACCCTCCCACCCCTTCAGCCAGCTCCCTTAAGGGGAGCAAAATATAAAAACAATACAGTTAATATAAAGAATATTTCAAAGTATTTCCAAATTCATATACTCCAAATAAGGAGACCACATTTTAACAAAAAATGAATAATTATCATGCAAATTACATGTAATTTTTCCATAATTTCTCAATTCATTATGCCAGAGTGTTATATTAATCTCCACATTATCTTTCCAAGTACTAGCTACACATTTTTGTGCTACAGACAGCACTAGATGTACAAATGCAATTTGAAATTTATCCAACCCTGGTCCTTTCAAAGAAACGATATATCCCAACAAAAATTCGAAGGGTCTAATGGCAATTTAGTATTAAATAATTTTTCCAAAACCAATCTAATTCCTTCCCAAAACGATTGTACTTTAACACAAGACCAGACAGCATGTAAAAAAGTTCCAATACATAATCCACATCTAAAACAAGAATTCAAATGACTAAATCCATATTTTTTTAATTTCTCTGGAGTCAAATATAACTGATGCAAAAAAATTATAATTAACCATTCCATATCGTACATTTGTCACTTTAGTTACACTATCATGGCACATAGCCTCCCAATTATTTTTGGGGAAAAATATAAGTTAAATCACTTTCCCATTTAAGTCTAGATTTCTCCCAATCTGGTTTATCCATCGCATCTTGTAACAATTGGTACATACCCGAAATATAACCTTTCTTAGGTACAGAAGAAATCAACGACTCAAATTTCATCAACAAGGGTAGATTCATCTCTTTACCATAATTATCATTTATCAAAGCTCTAAGTTGATAATACACAAATAAAGAATTTACAGATATGTCAAATTTCTCCCTCAGTCAGTTAAAGGAAAGAAACTGGCCTTCTTCAAAACAGTCCTGAACTATCTTAATACCCTTAGAATTCCATCACTTTAAATGATTATTAAATATTGAAAAAGGAATAAGCTGGTTATGATATAACGGGGTTTGGATTGATAATTTACCCTTTGATCCTAAAACCATATTTCATTTAACCCATATCCTTAACAAATGTTTTAATACCGGCATATTACATTCCCACAATAAATTCCCATTCCACTTAAATATAAACTGATGTATCTCAACTTCAGATATACAAGCCATTTCCACCTTTGCTCAACTTGGAGATTGGTCCATATCCATCAATCTACTAACAAATTTCAACTGAGCTGCGTCATAATAATTTTGAAAATGAGGTAACTGCAATCCACCTAAGGCATATTTCCATGTAAGTTTATGCAAAGCTACTCGTGCTAATTTTCCCTTCCATAAAAACTCCCGCACTGCTCTACTCAGATCCTGAAAAAAACCCTTTGAAAGTATATATGGTATCGACTGAAACAAATATTGAATTCGAGGAAAAATATTCATTTTTATGCAATTTACTCAACCAATTTCCATTTAGTCAAATCCATTTTAATCCTTTTTAATAAAGGAACATAATTTAATTTATATAAAGATTGATAAGTCTGCATTTACTACCACCCCTAAATAATTAATTCTATCTCACCACTTTAATTTTATAATACTTTTATATTCTGAATAATCTCCATCCCCAACTGGCAGTATTTCACTCTTATCTCAATTTACTTTATATCCAGACAACTCCCTAAATTTTAACAAACAATCTTGTTAATATTTCAAAGATAGTTCCGGTTCTGTTAAATATACTAATTCATCATCTGCAAACAAATTAATCTTATATTCATCATCCACAATTTTCATTCCTTTAATCATTCTGTCGTATTGTCTGAGCTAATGGTTCAATAGCCAATGCAAATAAGGCTGGTGACATTGGACAACCTTGCCGAGTCAATCGCATTAATTTAAATGGTAAAGTAATTTGGCCATTTGTCACCACCCTAGTAATTGGATTTGTATATAAAGCCTTAACCCCAGCCAATAAAATAAGGGCCAAAATTAAATTTCTCTAATACCTTAAATAAAAAATTCCACTCAATCCTATCAAAGGCTTTTTCCGCATCCAGCGCAACCACTGGGTGGTTGGGTTGCTGTTTAAATGCATTGACCAATGCTATCAATCAGAGGATATCATCAGATGCATTTCTATTTTTTAATAAAACCTGTTTGATCTGTATGTATCAACTGAGGTAAATATTTAGCAAGTCTAATCGCTAACACCTTTGCTATAATTTAATAATCTACATTTAATAAGGAAATAGGCCTATATGAAGACACTTTCAATGGGTCCCTATCTTTCTTAGGAATCACAGTAATTATAGCACTTGAACAAGATTCTGGTAACAACTGATCTTCAGTTTCTTGCTGCAATACATCTCCAAATACAGAAGATAAATTTTCATAAAATACTTAATAGAATTTAACTGAGAATCCATCATCTCCTGGCAACTTTCCATTCAGCATCTCCTGTATAGCCTCTTTAATCTAAAAATTCTTAAATGGAGCTTCCAATTTTTTAACTTCCTCCACCCCTAAAACAGGTAAATTTAATTTAGAGAAATAAGATTCAATAGAACCCGCATCCTGCTTTCCCTCAGAAGTATATAATTTCTGGTAAAATGAATAAAACTGGTCATTATTTTCCAGAGGTTTATAGGTAACTGTTGAATTCTTTTTCACACTATTAATAGTTCCGGACGACTGTTCTGTTTTTAACTGCCATGCTAGTACCTTATGAGCTTTCTCACCCAATTCATAATAACGTTGCTTAGATCGATCATGCTTAGAGCTTAGATCAGCTCATGCTGATAAGTTTGTAATGTATTATAATGTAATTTCAACTTCGTTAAAGCAGCTTTTTTTATTATCTTCTGTAACATCTTTCTGAAATTCCTTTTCCAACTCAGTAATTTGTTTCTCCAATGTTAAACTTTTAAACTTTCGTAGTATAGCTAATAATTTGCCCTCATAAATATGCTTTCAAAGCATCCCACAGTATAAAATGACTACGTACTGAATTGACATTATCAACCAGAAACAAAATAATCTGCCCCTTAATAAAAGTAATAAACTTTGGTTTCTTAAATAACATTGTATTGAACCTCCATCTATAAGATGATTGCACCATTTCTGAACTAACACAGGAGAAAAATAACATGGAATGGTCCGATATAACCCGACTTTTATATTCAGCCTGCAGTGTTCTACCCTGTAAATCTGCTGAACAGCAGATTGTGTTTTGCTCCAGATTCCATCATTTGTTGTCTCTAGTCCACCCTCACTTTGCCAATAGCTTACTTGGAATACGGTTTTGCTTTATGCTGTCCTTTACAATTGTGGATTGCAAGTTAATCATTTGAATCAGGTCCTTGCTTTTTGCAATCTGCTAAAACTCAACTTTGAATGCTGACAATTCATGAAGGAAATATATCTGGAAGTAAATGTTCTTCTACACTATTTAATATGTCAATATTGGATGATTTTCGATGGCATGGTTAACGCGATGCTATTACAGTGGCAGCGGCCCATGTTCAAATTTGGTGCAATGAGTAAAGCACCTATGTCTGCAGACACCATGATTGAAGTAAAAACACAATACTGGAGAAACCCAGAAGATCACACAGTGTACTTTATATATCAAAGATAAAGATACATCATCAATGTTTTCGGCTTGATCCCTTTCTTTATCATATATATTTATGAACAGCTCATACCCAAAACTTTGGTGATGTATCTTTGCTATATCAAATTTGGTTCTGTCTGTAAGGAGTTTATACTGTTACGGGCCCAGAGGACCCCAAAACTCAGCAGCAATAGAAATTCACCAAGAAAAGTCTTCTTTAGTTTTCTTTAAACATAAATGCAGGATCAAACTTCAACCATTGCTATTAATTTAACTTAACCTAGCTTAACCCCTTTCTAATTCTAAGCACATGTGTCTGTAATGTGTATAAGTTCAGAAAAGTTATTTGATTTACAGTCCAATCTCATTTCTCACTCCTCCAAGTTCACTGGTTTCAGGCAATTCTTGTACTGTGCAAAGAATTTAACATTTAGGAATTTTTGCCAAGCTCTGGTGCTTTAAGGTACTTGGTTACTGCTCAGGAAGGTTCTTGCTGGTTTCAGAGAGATTTGTTGCTCATTGGACACACACAAACTGATTGACTTCCATCAGTCACTTCAGTGTCTTGCTGAAGAAGCTTGCCCCATCAGGGTTTTCCAAATGATAACCTCTTCTTCTAGGTCACCACAGAGTTCCTGTTGTTTCCCTTCTTTCAGGGAAACACTCTAGCCAGCCAGTTCCTCTTGTATGGACCACAAGGGTTTTGAATAGGCTGAACTCAGAACTCACAACCCATCTTCAAAATTGGGTTTAAAGAAGGAGCCAGCTTCCAAAAGCCACTGCAGAACTCAAACTGAATTTTGTCTCTCTCTCTCTCTCTCTCTTAGAGAAAACCTCTTTTGTCTTTGTTCTCTCTCTGCTTTCAAAACCACATGACCTTCTTAGAACAGGAAACTGCAACCAGACAGACGGCAGAACTGGACCCAATCTTCTGAGCTTATTCATCTGTTGCTCTCAAAACAATAATCCATTTACATCTGCTTTTGAAATTCTTTAGCAAAGAAGTCTCATTTTTTTTATTGTCTTTGCAAAGGCTCACGGTGCCTGTTCTAAATGACTTGCCCACTGATACCACTTTTCACCATCTGTAAGACTCAATACAATGATCCCTCATCTGCAGGGATTCAGATCTGAACACTCAAGCGGCCAAGAAATAATTACATCAGCCCCTGAAATGCTATGATATAGAAGGCTACAGTTTGTTCAATGTTCAATGGAGTTTATTGTCACCGAAATAAGTACAATGCACAGTTGCACCAAAATTGTTACCTGCTGCACCCAGACAGGTAGAGCAGATACACCCTACAATAATATTTAAATGGCCATAAATGCAGGATGGGAAATAGATAATAAATATCAAAGCATAGATAAATAAATATTCACAGTAGCTGTTAATGCAAATAGAAAATAAAGGAGAAAGTAAAGGATTTGCTGTCTCCATATTTTGGTCATCCTGGGGTAATTTATGGTTACGGTAAAGGTAGTACGCAGAGGTTGAAGAGCTTGATAACTGTTCTTGAACTGCAGTTGCTGGACTTCAGGCTTCTATGCCTTCGGCCTGAAGGGAGCAGTGGGAAGAGTTTGTGGCCAGGGTCACAGGGGGCCCTTTATGACATTGGAAGCCCTCTTGAGCAGAGTTTCACATGCTGGCAAGTCAGTGCCTGTGATGGACTTGGCCGAGTCTCCCACTTTCTGCAGGCTTCGGCATTCTTTAGCTCTGAACTTTCCAAACTAGGCCATGATGCAACCATAGAAACAATGAACAGTATAGCACAGGAACAGACTATTCAGTCCATCTAATCTGTGCTGAACTATTATTCCATGCACAGATCACAGCCCTCCATGCCACTCCCATCCACATAATTATCTAAATTTCTCTTAAGTGTTGTGTTCGAACCCACATCCACAACCTCAGCTGGTGACTTGTTCCACACTCTCACCACCTTCTGAATGAAGAACTTCCCACTAAAGTTCTTAAACATTTCACCTTAACTCATGAGGTCTCATGTCTCACCCAACTACAGTGGGGAAAAATCTGCTTGCATTTAACCTATCTATTCCCCTCTTCATTTTGTACACTTCCATCAAATCTCCCATCATTCTCCAATACTCTAGGAATAAAGTTCTCAAATATTCAAACTTCCCCTTTAACTCAGCTCATCCTTGGTATTTTCTCTGCATTCTTTTAATGATTGGTGTCTTTCCTATAGGCAAGTGACTAAAATTGCACACAATACTCCAAATTTTGCCTCACTAATGTCTTACACAATTTCAATATAACATCCCTACCACTGTATTCAATAATTAGATTTATGAGAACTAACATGCCAAAACTTCTCTTTCTGCCCCTGTATCCTTGTGATGCCAATTTCAAGGAATTATGTATCTATATTGAGAGCTATACTTTGTGAGGTATTTGAGGAGATTCGGTCTGTCATTGAAGACTCTCAGAAACCTCTATAGGTTTATCGTGGAGAGCATTCTGGCTGGTTGCATCACTGTCTGGTAGGGAGGTGCTAACACTCAAGACAAGAAAAAAACTTCAGAGGGTTGTTAACTTGATCTGTGGCATCACTAGAACCAGTTTTCACTCCACTGAGGGCATCTGCATGAGGTGGTGTCTTAAGAAAGCAGCCTCTATCCTCAAGGATCCCACCACCCAGCCCATGCCCTCTTCATTCTGCTACCATTGGGTAAAAGGTACAGGAGCCTGAAGACGAGCTCTGAGCAACACAAGGACAGCTTCTTCCCCGCTGCCATCAGACTCCTGAATGAACAATGACATTGCCTCACTTCAACTTTTTCTTGCACTATTTTTTATTTATTTTATATGGTGGTTTATACTGTGATGCTGCAGCAAAGCAAAGAATTTCGTGGTATGTTCATGACAATAAATTCTGATTCTGATATTGCCGGCTCCCTCTTTCCATTTACTGTGTCATTCCTACCCTAGTTTGTCAACCCAAAATACACCTCACACTTGTCTGGCATTCTGCAGTACATTTTTCCCCTCCCCCGCTGTCCACTGCCCCCCATACCTTAATGTCATCTGAAAATCTGCTGATCTAATTAACCACATTCTCACCCAGATTTTTGATGTAGATGACAAACAGTCAGTATACTTAATAGCATCGGCCGGCAGATGTTTATAATGAAGCATTTCAGCTGTACAGAAGTCACCAGCCTTTCTGCACTGCTTCTGAGTTCAACAATATATTAGAGACTCGGGTAGAGTTGAAAGCAGCCCAGGATCTACAAAAAAAAACCCCACTTCTCAATCCTCTTCTGATTTACTCTAACCAACCCAATTTTCCTTTTACGCTTTACTTCTTGCTCTGGACTCAACAAACTTTCTCCTCCTTTGGGATTCGTAAAGTGGTGAACAGTGCTGCTTCTGTGGTTGGAGGACATGTGCAAGAGGCGGTGTCTTAGGAAAGTAGCCTCGATCCACAACAATCCCTCCCTCTTCCACCACCCACACTGAAGCTTGAAGATGAACACCCAGTGGCACAAAAACAGCTTATTTATATATTTTGTTTTACGCATTCAGCACGACAGAAGGCCCTTTTAGCATGAGTCCGTGCTACTGAATTACACCGTCAGTACGTTTTAAACACTGGGAGGAAACTGGAGCACCTGGAGGAAACCCACGCAGGCACAGGGAGAATGTACAAATTCTTCATTGACAGTGCGGGATTTGAATCATGGTCCTGATCGCTGGCGATGTAACACCATTGCGCTAACTGCTGCACTAACCATGCCGTCCTTCTTCCCCTCTGCCGTTAGATTTCTGAATGGACAAGGAGCTACAGAAATTAGCTCACTTCCTCTTATTTTTACAGTAATTTATTTATTCTTAAACATAATTTAGAGAAATAGTTGCATCGAGATGCTGCCACAAAGCAATGATTTTCTTATGTTCATGACAATAAATTCTGATTCTGATCTTAGACTGAAACTAACTTCGTCACAGTGGTTTTGGAGTCTGGGACCAACATAATGGGGCTCAGTGCTTGAAAAATACTATAGAATACCATATATAGTTTTACAGCAAACTATCTAAGAACATTTTTATCTGCAAAATGCTAAATGTGGGAATCTTTACTCTTTTTGTCCGTTCCATGGATGTTGAGTTTTTCTGGCATTTAAAAAAAAATTATAACTGTATTTTTTTTCCCTAAAAAATAGACATTCTTCACATGAAATTATTTACAAAAAACTGCTCCTCGTGTTGTCACACCCTCAGTATCATTGCGGTACATTCCCATCATAGTACATTTTTTTTGCACACACCTTGCCGTTCTCCACCCCCCCCCCCCCCCACCACCCCCTTCCCCTCAGTTTCAGCCCCTCAATGCCCAGTGACAGAAAAACTCTAGACTGTAGTCCTTCCCCATCAGTGCCCTCATGTTGGCTGCGCCAAACCTCAAATAATCCCTCAGCACCTACTCCTGCAACCTCGAATGTGTCAGTTTGCAACATTCTTTCCACCAATATCTTCGAGTGCTGAAAAGCCAACAAGTTTCGGGCAGACTAAATGGTTTCTTTCCCCGAGATTATGGTTTTCCAGCAGTTCTGGATGCCTGTTTCTGTGTACGTCCCCATTTGACTATTATGTGAAACCCATTGCCAAGGTGAAATCTGTCATAGGAGTTGCTGGTGGAAATATTCATTCGTGCAACACTATTAAAATGCCATTGACCCGGGTTCAAATCCTGTGCTGTCTGTAAGGTGTTTGTACGTTCTCCCTGTGACCTGTGTGGGATTCTTCTGGGTGCTCCCGTTTCCTCTTCCCCTTCAAATCATAGGAAGTTGGAAGGTTAACTAGGTGTAATTGGCCTCCATGGGTTTCATGGGCCGGAAAGGCCTTCTACCAGGCTGTATCATTACATTAAAAAAAAATTTCATGACCAGTTCTTCTGTTTTTTTTAAACATTTCCTGAAATTGAGTGTTTCTCTGTCGAATTTTAATCTCACTTTACCTGGATTTCGTTGAAATAGCTGGTAGCCTCAAAATGTCCCAGTAACTTCAACAATGGATTCAAAACATAAAATACACTTTTAACTTTTATTTTAAAGATATTTTACATGATATAAAAATACAGATCACAGTGAGCTCTTACAGTTGTTAACTGCTATGAACAGGAATGTTGCACAATATTTTTTGTGGCAATAAATTAGATATAGATTCATTATCTTAAAAAAAAATTAGCTTGGAAGGATCTAGAACTTTTGACCATCAGCACATCACATGAAGCCTGCTGAGTTCTTTTTGTAGACTCCGGGCAAGTTTCTACAATATATGTTTACGCTTCTGCCGAAACGTGCAGTGTTAGGGCGGCTTTGGGTCCTCCTGTGTCTCTGGTGCACTGCTGAGTCAAAGATGTAAATGCTATGCGTTTTCTTCTATACAGTGTTCCTCCGCTCGGTAGTAGCATCCACGTGAAAGTCCTTGGTCACCAGATGACCCTTGCCATCAATAATGGTCATTGTATGGTCTTCTCCAGTATGTGGGGACACAATTACAAATCTCCTCGCTGAAGTAAAGTCCCTGCTTACAGCCTCTCCTTCGGACCCGACATGGTGGCCTGTAGCAACTGCAGGAGGTAAAGAGCACAAGATTATTGTTTTTCAACAACTCAAGCGCAATGATCACATCCCTCCCCTCTCACACGCAGGAGGACTAGAACACCAGATGATTGCAGGCTACGCAGGCATTGCGACCTTGTAACTGGACAGCATCCATAAATTAAACTGTTTAAGGTGCCCTTTAGATTGTCAAAGAGATTATCAGAAAGAGGGCCTGAAGGCAACCTTCTGCTGTTCCTTACAATTTTATTGGTTGAAGAATGACTTTTTTACGTGATTAACGCTGTTGAGAACTCTGCAGATTTGAAGTCTCTGTGACTTTTATCCCTCCAATCTCTATTATTCCCCCTGTGACATTCACACCACCCTATTTGGTAGCGGGCAGGTGCTTATAGTTTCCCAATTATGGCTGAAGCTCCACTGGAAGAGCTTTTTTCATCCCACTAAGCAACAATTTTTTTTTTCAACTGAACATTTAAAATTTAGATTTCCAGCTAATTGATTACAGACAGCTCATATTTCATTTTTATGGTCTTGTCCACAACTTGTCTATTGTCTCATGATCCTGAGATTAAATATAAGCTTCCTTTAAATACTTTATTCTTGCTTCTAATATACCAGGGAGGTTAGACCATGCTGCTTGTAGCCAAACTATGTACAATTGGAGGAAACTGTGCATCATACTGAGGCGGACTGGCCATTCATAGTTTATATTTTTCCTCCAAAACTTTATTAACAAGCTACAGATTCCGTAACTCTTTATGTCTTCTTGTTCGACCACCTTCAAAGGTTTGAGTAGATGTGACCCTGAATTTTTCTCTATTCATTATTGCTTATAAAATTGAATACATCGCAATTCTCTGCAATGAATTTAATCTGACATTCACCTAACATTTTGATACTCATGGTTAACATTCTTCTTTAAATATCATATATTTAATGCTTCTTCCACCTTAAATTAAATCAAAGAAGACATCATTAAATTAGCCCATAAAGCGGAGTGGGCATCATGTCAATTGTTGGGCTACTTTGCTCTATTCTTCACTATTTCCTTCTGGACATAGGAGACCATTTCAACCTAATGAGTATATGCTTAAAGTGGTACGTGAGTGGGAAGGGAAGGTGGAGAATCATTGCTCTAGACCCAATTGTTACTGAAATATTTTGCTTGAGAAACATTGTCATTGGTCCATTTCCTTTGGAGTTCTGAAACCGTGCACATAACGAGTCAATTAGATACTATTAAAATAGTGGTTTTCAAACTTTTTCTTTCCACTCACATAGAGATTGCTTAAGGTGGAATGTGAGTTTAGGGGGAGGGCAGTTTGAAAACTATTGACATAAGAATCACTTCAAAGGGGAAAAATATATTTGACATTGTTGAAATAGGCTTTGAGCAGGGCATCTCGTGAAGCCACACTGTAATATTGAAATACAAGAGGAGATGATGGGGATACTCTCTCTCGACGATCAATGTGATCTACCGGGATCATTGTCTGAAGAAGGCTCGCAAAATCATTGAGGACCCCTTCCAACTTGCCCGCAGCATCTTTCAGCTGCTCCCATCAGGAAAGAGATACAGGATCAGGGCCAGCTCCACCAGGCTGAGGAACAGTTTCTTCCCTCAATGAGAATGCCGAATGACCAAAGGAACTGCTGACACTAACCCTATGAGACCCTCATATTTCCAAACCAATACATATGCACTAATTCATATATACAGATAAACAACTAAATATTGTTTGTTTCTGTGTATGTAGTATGTGTGTTATGTCTGGCTATGTGTCTGAATGTTTTGCATCGAGGAGCAAAGATGTTGTTTTGTTGAGTTGTTCTTGTGTAATCAAATGACAATAAACATGACTTGACTTACACCCTATTGAAAGTAAAGTTACTGCAGATTCAGGATGTTGCCTCGATAGGAGAATATTAGCAATGAGGATAGGTTGGACAAACCTGGATTATTTTCGCTGGAGTGTCAGGACCAAGGGGAGATCTGATAGAGGTAGATAAAATTATGAGAGGCACAGACAGTGTGGATTGTCAACGGTTTCTTCTCAGGGATGGGAATGTTAAGGAAGTGAGGACATTGTTTTGGGTGAGTCGGGGAACATGGAAAGTAGATTGGTGATGCAAGATTTTTTTTCATGCAGAAAATGGCAGGTGCATGGAAAGCACTGCTGTGGGAAGTGGTAGAAGCAGATACCATTGAAACAAACATTTTTGGGGGCATTTAGGCAGACACATGAACAGTTAGGGGATGAAGGGATACAGACCATGTGCAAGCGGTTGGAATTAATGAAATTGGCAACAGGGTCAGCGCATATAAAAATTATTTATGTTCCTCTGCTGGACTGTTCTATGTTCTGCATTGGTCTTGTGACATTTAGTTTAGGGAAAACTATTCCAACATGGTTAGTGGATCACATTACATTTGTTTT